>NC_055978.1:30284783-30302283 GCF_018492685.1 Alosa sapidissima | reverse complement strand
GCCACTCAAGGCCAACACTAGGTATGTCTAATCACCGTGTGTGTGTGTGTGTGTGTGTGTGTGTGTCTGGATAGGCAAAGTCCAGGCAGGTGAAGTAAACAAGAAAGTATAGTGTCCTGTGAGGGCCAAAATTCCTTACCTGCTCAAAAGACTTCAGGCCCGCCTCCCTTCCAAGCCGCATGAGATCTGATAGGATGGCCTTTTTCACTTCCTGTTTGGGGCAGAAGATTTAAAAGCTCAAACATTTATTTTAGATTAATGTAAGGAATGATCACTCTTTTCCTAAATCAAAAGAACCTGAAGTGCAGGTGGTGACAGTGGTGGTGGTGACAGTTTTACAAAGAGAGTAAATGTTAGGCTCCATCTCCAAGAGCTAATGCCTGCAGTCCAGCAACTCTGATACTGGCAGCAGGAACCCCCTTCACTTGTGCAGAAATCACTGAGTTTACAGGAACCCCCTTCAACTCTTGAAGACACAACTCTTCCTCCTCTTCCCTCCTCTACCTCCTCCTCTTCCTCTCTTCCTCCTCTTCTCCCTCCTCTCTTCTCTATCCCCTCCTCTACCACTTCTCCTCCTCCTATCCTCTAGCACTAGTCTTTAATATGTAGCCTAGGCACTCTATCCTCTAGCACTAGTCTTTAATATGTAGCCTAGGCACTCTATCCTCTAGCACTAGTCTTTAATATGTAGCCTAGGCACTAGTCTCCTCTAGCACTAGTCTTTAATATGTAGCCTAGGCACTAGTCTCCTCTAGCACTAGTCTTTAATATGTAGCCTAGGCACTCTATCCTCTAGCACTAGTCTTTAATATGTAGCCTAGGCACTCTATCCTCTAGCACTAGTCTTTAATATGTAGCCTAGGCACTCTATCCTCTAGCACTAGTCTTTAATATGTAGCCTAGGCACTCTATCCTCTAGCACTAGTCTTTAATATGTAGCCTAGGCACCCTATCCTCTAGCACTAGTCTTTAATATGTAGCCTAGGCACTCTATCCTCTAGCACTAGTCTTTAATATGTAGCCTAGGCACTAGTCTCCTCTAGCACTAGTCTTTAATATGTAGCCTAGGCACTCTATCCTCTAGCACTAGTCTTTAATATGTAGCCTAGGCACTCTATCCTCTAGCACTAGTCTTTAATATGTAGCCTAGGCACCCCTATCCTAGCACTAGTCTTGACAGATGCAGGGGTAATTCCTATAGTCTCCTCTGCAATGTAGTTTAAACATTAATGTTGAACAATCTGATTTATCAGAGTATTATCAGAATTCCAGTTTACATGCTAAGTGAACAAGTAAAAATCCAACGCCCTGAACCATTCGGCAAGTGAGTTTTTGAACATTCTAACTCTGAAACACACACCGTCGCAATCAATCACACACCATCACTCTCAATCATGACGGTTTTTGCACAACTCTCAAACACACCTGTTTTTTAAACAACTCTCAAACACACCTGTTTTTTAAACAACTCTCAAACACACACCTGGTTATTACACAGGTCCTCCAATGATCCGCTGACCCCCAATTTATCTGCGAAGCCCGGCAGAACCTCTGGGTCCGGTACCACAACTCCCACCAGGCAAGACTGCAGGGGATGAGAGAGAATAATCACAACTTTACATTGGTGCTGTGTGTGTGTGTGTGTGTGTGTGTGTGTGTGGTCACTGATCAGGCTCAGGTCATGGGCTAGATCCACCACCAAATAAGCTTTAAGTAAGCTGTCCCCGTGTGTGTGTGTGTGTGTGTGTCACTGTGTGTGTGTGTGTGTCACCTGTGTGTGTGTGTGTGTGTCACTGGCTGCGTTGCGTACCTGTAAGCTGTCCCCATGTGTGTGTGTGTGTGTGTGTGTGTCACTGTGTGTGTGTGTGTGTGTGTCACTGGCTGCGTTGCGTACCTGTAAGCTGTCCCCGTGTGTGTGTGTGTGTCACTGTGTTACTGGCTGCGTTGCGTACCTGTAAGCTGTCCCCGTGTGTGTGTGTGTGTGTCACTGGCTGCATTGCGTACCTGTAGGCTGTCCCCGTGTGTGTGTGTGTGTGTGTGTGACACTGGCTGCGTTGCGTACCTGTAGGCTGTCCCCGTGCACAAACACCTGTGCAACAGGGCTGCTGCGCACGTAGACGTTCTCGATCTTCTCGGGAGCGATGTACTCGCCCTGCGCCAGCTTAAAGATGTTCTTCTTACGATCGATGATCTTCAGAACGCCACTCTGTTAGATCACACACACACACACACACCTCATCAGTCTGAGACGCCGCAGCACAACTCACACACTCACACACACACACACACACACCTGTCATCAGTCTGAGACCTCTCACACATACACACACACACACACACAACAAGCCTCATCAGTCTGAGACGCCGCGACACAACACACACACACACACCACATCAGTCTGAGACGCCGCAGAACAACTCTCTCACACACACACACACACACACACACACACACGGAGGGGGGGCTGTCGTGCTTCACACCTACAGGCGTCTACATGGCGAAAGTTAGCCGGCGGTTTCAAAAATTCCCACTTCGGAAGCCGGTTTCAAAAATCGGTTACAGTCTCCTAAACTGCCGGCGTCGTGTACACACAAGGCATAACCAATAACAAAACTTTGATGGTTTCACAAAAATTGTGTAGTGGAGTGTTCTCTGTTTGAAGAAATATGTGTGTGTGTGTGTGTAGGTTGGGTTGTGAGGTGAGTGAGTGCTTATGTGTGTGTTTGTGTGTGTGTCTATATGCACAGACACGTACATGAGTGTGTGTATGTAATATGTATCTGTGTGTGTGTGTGTGTTGGGGTAGCAAGTTAAAGGTGCTCTAAGCGATGCCACAAGTTTTTTAGGCTAAAACATTTTATGTCACTTACTGCAAACATCACCTAACCAACCGCTAGCTGTCTGTATCCTGAATACACTGTAAAAAAAAGCGATCTCTGTGGACAGCCAGGCTCCAAGAAAAGCAAAAACAAACAACCTGGGCAAACCTAGCCCATGAAAACATAACAAACAGTTCCAGCAAATCACAGACGAGATGCACGTTTAGGAGAGTTTCAATTGCACGGGAGCAGCACAGGAGAGAGGGGGAGGAAGTAACGAGCTAGCTTTCTGTTTTGTTTGAAAGTCAACAGAAGTGACCTTACCCAGCATCGCTTAGAGCACCTTTAAGTAAGTGCATTTGTGTGCGTGTGTTTTTGCGTTAACAAGTGAGTGTGTATGTCAGGTTGTGAGGTGAATGAGTGTTTAAGTGTGTGTGTGTGTGTTTTTGCGTTAACAAGTGAGTGTGTGGTTGTGAGGTGAATGAGTGTTTAGGTAAGTGGAATGAGTGAGAATGAGAATGAGTGTGTGTGTGTTTGGGTGTGTGTGTTGTGCTTGAGAGGTCAGTGAGGGCACATTTGTATGTGTTTGTGCGCACGTGTGTATGCATGTGTGTGTGTGTGTGTTGGGGTAGCAAGTTGAGTGAGGGTGTGTGTGTGCCTGCACAAGTGTGTGTGTGTGTCTCTGTGTGTGTGTGTGTTGGAGTTTGCGAGGTGAGTGAGTGCACATTTGTGTGTGTGTGTGTGTGTGTCAGGTTTGCGAGGTGACAGATCCCATGTGGGTATGTGTGTGTGTGTGTGTGTGTGTGTCGGGCTTGCGAGGTGACAGATCCCATGTGGGTATGTGACAATAACCTGATTAGATCTGAGAGGTCCCTGGAGAAATTAGAAAAGCAATAAAATGAACCAACAATTAATCCCCTAAATCCCTCCTCAACACACACATACATACACACACACACACACACACACACACACACACACTTTACTTTCCTCAAACCCCTTCCTCCCAACAAACACACACAAAATGCTAAAACTATTGTGAGTGCATTTTTCAATAGATTGTGATAAATATGCGCACATGTTCAACATAGTGAAAAGAGTTACTGGCACCCTCGATAAAGCTGACTAAAAATGGGTGTAAAAAATATTTGGTGATTTATTGTAATCTCACAATGAAAACCATGAGGAAGAAAATTTATACTGAGAAAAAGGAAAGTCTCATAAACAAGTGAATATGTTTCACAAAAACATGTCGCCCTCAATGACGATTGGTTATTGGCACCCCTAAGCAAATCTTATATACAAAATATAACAAAAGCTTTTTCCTCTTTAAATATTCAATATTTAAATTATTTATATAATTATTTAACAATATTTAAAAGGTTCTAATCAACTGGAAATGTGAGAAGCATGCTTGGTAAAAGACACATGTTTATCCCCACACACACACACACACACGTTTATCTTGCCCCCCACACACACACACATGTTCATCTTGCCCCACGCACACACACACACACACACACATGTTTATCTTGCCCCACACACACACACACGTTTATCTTGCCCCACGCACACACACACACACACACACACACACACGTTTATCTTGCCCCACACACACACACACACACACACACATGTGTGGAGGATGGTAAGAGAGAAACACCACTGTTGGAGAGTTACAAAAAAAGGAATCATCTTGGGGTCACCAAGTCCCCCAAAAAATCTTAAAAGTGACCTTAGTGCTAATCAGTGATGGGCAGTAACGCGTTAGAAGTAACGGGTTACTGTAATCCCATTACTTTTTTCAAATAACGAGTAGGGATTACAATTGCAAAAACAGTAATGAGATTACTTTTACTTTCCTGCAAGCAGCCTGCGTTACTGCGTTACTAAACCGTGATTTTGCCATATACAGTAAAAGAATTTGGGATTTTGCTGTATGGATTTTGCTTTGTGAGACTAACTCGTGACAATGATGTAGCCTATAGCTGCGCGACATGTAAACAACAGACACACGTGTGCAAGACATGGAGTGCGGGAGAGAGCGCGAACATGGAGCATTTAATTCATTGCAGTTCAGACATTACGAAAAAAACATTAACGCTGTAGGCTACACTCTGCGTGGGAAGAAAAATGTTGTCTACAGCAAAAAATTCCACCTCAAATCTGAGCAAGCACCTAGCAAGCCGGCACAGGAATGTGAAACTCATTGAGACACCCCCAGATCTCGACATGACGGCTGCAGCAACAGGTGAAAATAGACTCAAGAGGACGTCGCAGGTTCCCTGTAGCCTACTGGCCCGTTATAAAAGGAGCCAGGGCATTATAATATTTTGGCTGCATTCACTGTGATTTGGAAAATAGACAAAAATATAATGTGGTCTTGCCGTTTTCTAATGGGGCTGGTGAGTGTTGAAGTCTTCAATAATTCGTTTCCCTTAAACTAAGCATTTACATGAAGCACAGTAGCCTATGCCGATTGAAACACATACCACTCAGATAGCTATCACTTTTAATTGCAAACAGAAAATGTCTAGCTAGCTGTTTATACCAACTTAATATCATCATCACTATTGCTAATATTGTGCTAAATGTGGAGTTTGTGGACTAGCCAATGGCTTATATTTGAATGGAGCTGATCATTATGAGAGTTGTGTAGACGCCTTTAAAGTGACAGCGCACCATTTATAAATGAGTTAAACTGCATCAAATTAGTAGTATTTCTTAAGAAATATTTTAAACTAAAATGACTGTCATTATTATCATTTAAATAATATATATTACAATATCATTTTATTTGTGCTTTGGGCACCAAAATAGCCAGCAGCGGCACTGCACACACACAGTTCAAACACATACTCTTCTTTGACATTAGAACAGCCTAAATGTGGCATGCAACAGCATTTTCTGTTTTGGTAAATGCATTACTCCTCTCTGCACTGCAACTGTTAAAAGATGTAAATGTTAATATAGACTTTGGTTTTAATTATTTTATTGCTGTATTTTATTTACATCTATTCGAATGAAGGAGTATACACACCAAAAAGTTAAGATTGAAACTAATAAAACCAAGTTTTAAAAAATTGTATTCAGGTTGAGTATAGCTAGTGTGTTTTTGAAAAGTAACTAAGTAAAGTAATTAGTAAAGTAACTAATTACTTTTGAAAATAAGTAATCAGTAAAGTAACTGGATTACTTTCTTGGATAAGTAATCAGTAACTAATTACTTTTTCCAAGTAACTTGACCAACACTGGTGCTAATAGATTATTTAGAGGGCATGCAAGGTAAAAGCCTTTCCTGTCATTTAATTACCAATGTAAACAGCAGGTGTTACTTAATGCTTCAGTGACTTTGTGTGGATTTGTGGTCTATTGTCAGATGAAATGAAAATTGCGTTCTTTGGCAAGAAACGCTTTAGGTGGGTTTGGTGTACCTAAAGGAATGACTATACTGAAAAGAATCCCATGCCTAATGAGAATTATGGTGGAGGGGCTGTGATATTGTGGGGCTCTTTTTATTCCCAAAGGCCTTGGGAACCTCATATGCATCATGAACCCCAAGAAAAACCTGAACATTTTCAATGAAAATCTGTCAATGTCTGCCAAGAGGGTCATGATAGGGTCATTCTTTAGGCCAATAAACCAGAACAAACGTCCAGATCAAATCAAAAAATGGTTTACTGAATACAAAATCAAGCTTCTGCCATCGCCATCCCAGTCCCCTGATCTAAACTCCATGGAAACACAGTGGGGTGAGTTCAAGAAGAGAATGTGCAAGCATGGACCTAGGAATTCAAACGATCTGGGGAGATTTTGTAAAGAGGAATGGTTTTGAATGGTTTTAAATCCCTTGCTTTGCATTCTCCAACTTTATGGGATGTTATAGGAGAATATTACAAGCTGGTTTATTGGCAAAGGGAGGCAATTTCAAGCAGGCGTGCCAATAATTGTGGGCAACGTGTTTTTGTTAAAATAATTATTTCTTCATGAGATTTTCCTTTTTCTCAGAATACATTTGTCCTCATTGTTTTCATTGTGAGATTACAATAAATCACCAAAAGATAATTTTTTATACCTGTTTTTAGTGAACTTTACCAGGGGTAACAACAATTACGGAGGGTACTGTACAAGACTGCGATGAGGTTTGTAGAAAGGCATTTGTCTATGGAAGGCATGTAAAGGTATAAACAGGTTTTTATGTCAAGTGCTGAGAAATGTGTGTAAAAGTAAGTAAAGGTATGTTTGTAAAATGTGTTTGTGTTTATACAGTACAGTGTTTAAATGTGTGTTTGTAAAGTCTGTGAAGTGTGTGTGTGTTTGTAAAGTGGAAATGTGAAGTGTGTATGTGTTTGTAGAGTGTGTATGTGAAGTGCGTGTGTTTGTGTTTGTAAAGTGTGTATGTGAAGTGTGTGTGTTTGTGTTTGTAAAGTGTGTATGTGAAGTGTGTGTGTGTGTGTTTGTAAAGTGTGTGTGTTTGTAAAGTGTGTATGTGAAGTGTGTGTGTTTGTAAAGTGTGTATGTGAAGTGTGTGTGTGTGTGTGTGTGTTTGTAAAGTGTGTAAAGGTGTGTTTGTAAAGTGTGTAAAGGTGTGTTTCTGACCGGCAGCCATTTCCCGATGTCTCCCGTGTGGAGCCAGCCGTCTGGGTCTAGCGCCTCCGCGGTCCGCTCAGGGTCCTTCAGGTAGCCCACGAACACGTTCTTACCCTTCACACACACCTGCAGAATGAACACACACACACATACAGGGTCCTTCAGGTAGCCCACGAACACGTTCTTACCCTTCACACACACCTGCAGAATGAACACACACACACATACAGGGTCCTTCAGGGGAAGCCCACGAACACGTTCTTACCCTTCACACACACCTGCAGAATGAACACACACACACATACAGGGTCCTTCAGGTAGCCCACAAACACGTTCTTACCCTTCACACACACCTGCAGAATGAACACACACACACATACAGGGTCCTTCAGGTAGCCCACGAACACGTTCTTACCCTTCACACACACCTGCAGAATGAACACACACACACATACAGTCACCTCCTTCGATACTCGAACACACAAACGCTAAAATGTAGACTAGATCAGTGGTCTGAGGAGGAACAGCCTCATTGCAGCCTCTGTGTGTGTGTGTGTGTGTGTGTGTGTGTGTGTGTGTGTGTGTGTGTGTGTGTGTGTGTGTTGCCAGTCTATTCCAGGTTAACCTTAGCAGGTAGGAGGAACAGCCAGCTTCATTGCAGCCTCAGTGAGCCGGTGGTTGGAGCTATTCTTGTGTTACAGGCTCTCTCATTGTGTGTGTGTGTGTGTGTGTTTATGCACTGTTACAGGCCTTACCTCTCCCTCTCCGTTGGAGGCAAAGTAGTTCATCTCCTCAACATCCACCAGCTTCACCACGTTACAGGGGATGGGAGCACCCACATGGCCTGCGAAGAGAAGCACAGAAACACACACACACACACACAAACACACAGAAACAGAAACACACACACACATATACACACACACACAGAGGTTTGGCATGTTAGACGTTTTGCTGTGCAACAGGTTGATGTTATGGTGTGTGTGTGTGTGTGTGTGTGTGTTTCTGATGTATAGTATAAGTATAGTATAAATATGTGTACTTATACTTATACTTATATACTTATACTTATACTATAATATTAGTGGGTTTGGGTTTGATCCAGCAAGCCCACTATTGTTCTTCTTAAGTTTTCTTATATATTATTCCTGTTCACCCACTTTTTGTACAAACTACTGCTCCTAGACCGTTTGAGCTATCGAAGCGGTTCGAACTCCAAAAATTCAGGCCCGAACCAGTGTAACTTGCTTGTTACTTTCGTGTCGCTGGCCCTTGTCGTTTTCGCGTTATTCACGTTTTTCTGCGTTTTTGGGCCCCATTGAAATGAATGGCGGAATGTTCAGGATTCTAATTCTGATTGTGACATCACAGCTCTAATTGTTTAAGCTTGCACCTGGCAGAGTTCTGAGCCATCTGGCACTGTCTAATGGGCTGGGCTGGGCGGTCTGTGTATATGAAGGTGTGTGCATGTAACTTTTGACCCGTATGTCCGACGGTACCTCATAAATGAGGTACCGTTGGAATCCTTGAATGAAGCCCAGTTCAATGCCTTGCCAGCACCAAGTGTAAAGGTCATGTAAAAGTGAATCCGTATTTTTTAAAGTGAATCCATGTTCATACAGGTAATTTAAAAAATAAAAAAACTTTTTCCCAGTCCATTCAGCCCAGTTCAATGCCCAGCTAGCTCGATTCAAACTTAGTCATGTATACAGTTGTATAGATTATAACATTGAGAAACACACATTCATACAGATATTATGCACATCCACGCAACACTACTATTCAAGTTAAGTTACTCATCATTGCCCGGCAAGAAGTCCACAATCAATTCAATTGTTTTGCCACGATCTGTGGAGCTTACAGACAACGTTAAATTACTATAGGTTCTGTATGCTATTTAAAGCCGGCCTAACGATGAGTCCCTTCATGACGGTGTGTTGCAATGCATTCTGGGTGCTGTGCTGTGATTCAACGGCTCGTCCCCTGACCCACCAAACAACGATGCTTGAACTAAATGTAGAGTAAAAATAAATCGCTACCAAGGCTTCAAATAGCAACACACTTACACCGTAGCATAATGAGGGTATCTACATGTAAACCGAAGCATTGGGAACTGTGTAAGTCTACAGGCAGTTTATTAAAAAGAAAAACAGTACCGTTCACGTCTCATTCACATATACAGACGGGCGCCATCTTAGGAAAACACAACTCTCTGGGATGTGGCGTAAATCTCGCGTGAAACCTTGTTGCCACAGCAGGGAAGAGGCAACAGGATACACACGAAAGATACACAGGATACACACGGAATTCGAACGAATTTGAAGACATCGAAGAACGAACCCTTTTAGTTTGATGGACGTCCTTATCAGTCTATGGTCTAACTTATGAACGTGTCGGGTCAACGTCAACGATAAGTAAGTTAGGTTAACGTAAACCTTAGCTATTTGCTGTTGTCATATGCTTTACGTGATGGCCATTCATCACACTGTTTGGATGTTAGCTTCTACTTGGCAGTCTGAATCAGAATTACCTTAGCTCTCAGTAAGTTAACGTACAGTTTATTATAGTCATGTGATTTACATAAAGTAGTAAACAACAGTAATGTTAAACGTGTCAACAACTTAGATTCTACCCCACAAGCCACAATAGGGAACGTTCAAGTAAGCGTTAGCACATACAAACCAATTAATGTTAGCTAACATGCTAAGCATTGAAAATGAATGCGTTAGCAATAGCCACTGCTTTTTTTGAGCTGACAACTAAGCCCTGGAAATGCGTTAAAAACGTAATCAGCCAAATTGACTCACTTCTTAAGACCCTTGGTATGGTGTTACAACGATGTGGAGTCGAAATGTAAATTGTTAGTATGGTTTTAATGTATAAACAAACCAACCGCGATTTTGCAATGAAGTGAATGGAGTCATTTTAGGTACTACTTTCACGAGGTCTGACTACATGGTTATCTTCCTTAGACTTCGTAGATGTAGTTACCACAATTTGGAGGCGAAATTCGAAGTGTAAATATGGTTTTAATGTGTAAACAGAACAACCGCGATTTTGCGAGCTAGAAAAAAGGAAGTGAATGAATGAATAGTTACTGCTGTTCTGAGGGCTGGCGTTCTCATAAAATCGACGTAATCTTTGAAAACACTACCTGGTTAACTTCCTTAGACTTCGTAGATGTAGTTACTACAATTTGGAGTCGAAATTCGAAGTGCAAATATGGTTTAAATGTGTAAACAAGACGCCTGATGTTTAAAATATGTTAATGAATGGGCACAGTATTATTGTGTACAGTAATGGGCTATCAGTAGTATGTAAACAGTTCATGTGTTATGTGATTTACATAAACTAGTAAACAACAGAAATGTTAAAAGCTGGTATTGTGTTTCCTGAATTCTTGCATTCAGGCATTCAAATGTAATGTAATTAAATAGCATATATATATACTCTATCAGTGTATGATGCTTGCATGAGGGAAACATCCCAAAACAACGGCACCCATATAATTGCTGTTGTTTTGAGAAGTATTTCTCATGCAAGCATCATGCAACAATGCAAAAAAAAATGAAACTATTGTAGGCCTAATTATATTTTACATTAGTAAAGCAGTACTCTGATGTGCATGCTTTCACAAACTTTTGTGAACAATCTTAGCACTTTGACTGTTTTGATGACTGCACTTTAAACATTGACTGTTTTGAAGTGCATGTATAGCAATATAGTATAAAAATAATAATAATTGTGATATCATTACAATTTCATGGGGGGGTGGGAGGAGGGGGTGGGTTCATGTAGGTGGGCCCTATGACCCCAAAGTATGCCTTGACTGGGCCTCAGGTCAAAGAAGTTTGAGAAAGGCTGATGTAGACGACAAAGCAGCAAGGAGGCGTCGTGTGATCATTTAAACAAGTTTTATGACAAGGTCGATGAGGGTGGGAAAAATCATACATTTCTGTGCAAACTTTGCCCGCACTTCAGTTACATTCAGTCACATTGTCTTTTAAGAAAATGCAGTCCATTTTTCAGTTCCAGCAGCCAACAACCTCAGAACTGACCCTTCAGGCCTCTCAGGAGGTGCTGGCCTTCTAACCTAGTGACCACCATAGCAACCAGCATAGCAACCACGATATTTATGTGTTTTAGCTTATTGGATGTTGCGTTAATGCAGATAACTTTTGATCCGCGTGCCTGATTTTCATAAATGAGGTACCGTTGGAATCCTTGGATGAGGCCAAGTTCCATGCCCCTGATCAAATCCACTCTTGCAGTTCCTCGGAACCGCAAATCTAGTATACTTTTACAATACGTTTTGCTGTCTAACAGGTTGATGTTATGGTGTGTGTGTGTGTGTGTGTGTGTGTGTTTTTGTGGTCCTCACCTGAGGTCCAGTCTCCAGGTACAGTGAAGGTGCAGCCTGCCGTGCACTCTGTCTGACCATAGGCCTCAAAGATCTGCAGCAAAGAGACTCACCTCAGTTAGCAATGCAAGGCACTCAGGGTTACTTTAGCTTAGCTTAGCTTTATATCTAACTCATATCTCATATCTAACTCATCTCTCATATCAGTCAACTATACAAGGCACCGTAGCTCTGGATTACTTTAGTTTATCTTAGCTTAGCTTTATATTTAACTCGTCTCTCATATCAGTCAACTATACAAGGCACCGTAGCTCTGGATTACTTTATCTTAGCTTAGCTTTATATCTAACTCATCTCTCATGTCAGTTGACTATACAAGACACTGTAGCTCTGGATTACTTTAGCTTAGCTTAGCTTTATATCTAACTCATCTCTCATGTCAGTTGACTATACAAGACACTGTAGCTCTGGATTACTTTAGCTTAGCTTAGCTTAGCTTTATATCTAACTCATCTCTCATATCATTCCACTATACAAGGCACCCGTAGCTCTGGATTACTTTAGCTTAGCTTAGCTTTATATTTAACTCGTAAATGGTGTAAAACATTACTTACTTACTACATTACTAGTTTGCAAGAAGGAGACATAAAGCGTGAGCATGCCACACTATCCACAGCTGTGGTAGCGGGGGGTAGGAGGATTACTGTTAGCGCAGGATTTATATAAAATTCTTCAACAGAAGGCCTGCCTCGAATGCAGGCTTGCCCAAAAAAAAGGCCTGTGGTTTGCGCAGCCTACAGTAAGTAGGTCTTAGTGAGTTAGGAGTCCTCTAGACTTCTTTTAAGCTGTCTCAGAGGTGGAAAGTTGCGTTCGTTGGGGGCAGGGCCGGATTAACAATTCATAGACCCTTGGGAACAAATGTCTGATGGCCCCCCCCTGCCCCCCAGCCAACGTGAATCGGGCGGTCAGTTAATAACTTAGGCCTATCGTGAATATTTGTATTGCCATTTAAGGCACGAGCGCATCTGTGAGGCCAAGCCTCACCAAGTAGCCCGTTTGTTTACAACTAACATTACATTTAATTAAACTGCTTATAGGCTATGCTGAAATAGTTTCAACATTTTGAATATCAGCATAGGCGTGCATACATAGACACTAGGCGGTGCTAAAGCACTAGGAAGTTTGCCCTTTATCAACGAAAATGCCCTTTTGAAACTTGTTTTTTTTTATTTATTTTTTTTATTATTAATATTATGAATATTTTACTAAGGTCGGTTTTGAAATGATCTTTTGAAAACCTGAGCCATTAAAAATGACTGAAACAATGCCCTGAAATGAGCCACCTCCTTGCGCACACCCGACCAGCCTATCTCTCTCTTCCTTTGTCACGTGAACTCGCGCGAGCACGCGCAGGGCACGCCAGATCAACGCACCATAGCAGTTCAGTAAGCTTCTTCAGATAGCAGGCATGGTCGCTGACGGGCTGCTTCTCCCGTACCCCATCAGCCAGGTAACATACAGATCAAGCAAAATCTTACAGTTTGCCCTCTAAGCCCAACATGTAATAATTTTGTTGTGCAGTAAAATGTCTCATTCAGCACCAAACAAGCATTTTTGCCGACTGGTCACCTGATAAACTAGTTAGATGAAGCTAGATAAAGTTTTACGCTGTAGCCCAAATCAATGACAGATAACGTGACGACCAAATACAATAATTTTTTATTATTGTATTTTTAATTATTTAAATTATTTTAATTATTATTTTTTAAATTTATGTGTTAAGAAGAATGTTTTCTGTTGTATATGTTTTGTTAGGCAACATGTATTAACGCGTTCATTTGTGACAGAAGAAACGGCAAGTTCCTCATTACCTGTGAAAAATGCCCATCTGCATTCATGTAATGACAACAGTCAGTAGCCCACTATAACTCCTTCTCGTACTGTTTGGTCTCTTTATTGTCTTACAGATCAAGTAAAATCGTACAGTTTGCCCTCTAAGCCCAACACGTAATCATTTTGTTGTGCAGTAAAATGTTTCATACAGCATCAAACAACTAAGCATTTTTAGCCGACTGGCCACCTGATAAAGTTTTACGCTGTAGCCCAAGTCAATGACAGATAACGTGAGGACGACCACATAGGCTACAAATAATTTCGGTAGAGTTTGCAATTGCAAATCTATGTGTTAAGACGAACGTTTTCTGTTGTATGGGTTTTGTTGGGCAACATACATTAACACATTTTGGTCTCTTTATTGTCTTAATTGTATATTGATTTACTAATTGCAGCACAAGTCAAATTTCATTCAACATTTTTTTTTATAATTAAGTGTTCCACGTGCGCTAAAAAGTGCCCCCCTCCCCCCCATGAATTAGGAAATGCCATGGCTGAAAGCTGCTTGGGATCCCCCCTGTCAAGCAATAACCATACAAAAAGTTAAAAACAGATGACATGATGCGCGTCACTGACATAATGCGCAAATAATATAGCCTAGATATTCCAATATATTCGAATACATATGTTTATTTTAGAGGGGATATTCGAACGTCATTTTTGAACAATTTTGACAGCCCTAGTCCACTGTAGGCTACGCCAATCATCTATTATTTATTATTTGGTTTCCTTGCGTGTGCATGCGCTGCAGCAGTTGTTAGACATTCACAAACAAGTTGTTTTAGGCGGTTTGAAGTCGCTTTTCATACGCCATGAGCGCTTGGCTACATTACAGCCACTCGGACAAAAGACATGTAAAAAAATATATGTTTTGAAAAGTAGCATTAAACTGGATTCAATCCCGCAAAAGCAACACACGAGTGACTCTCTCCATCCTGATTCTACTCTTTGAGCCAACTAATATGTTACCTGAATCAATTAACTATTGTAGGCTACCATTAATTAATAACGTAAGCAACACCCAGGTAACATGTTGTCCAGGCTATCTGAAACAAGGGGTTGCCTCATGTCTACAACAACTGGTTACCTTGGGCTGCTACAGTCGTCAGTGCACTGTGCACAGTAGGCCTATTCTACTCTTTGTGGTTGATCAACTAAAAATAAAAGATGTATTTGGTGATGACGTTATTGTAGGCCTAGTAGACCTACATTCTGAGAAATTAAATGGTACGAGAAACGATCTACATAGCGCACCAGACCTTGTGTCTTCAAGGGTTGACTGAAGGGAGTTTGCAAAAATTAGTGTATTTTTCAAGTCAATAAACATTCTTAATTTTCGAATGTCTTTGTCAGGGAACATCTGACTTTTAAAAACCATAGGCCTGGTAGTCGCTCAGACAAGGAGTTATAAGATAAAGGC
Source organism: Alosa sapidissima (assembly GCF_018492685.1). NCBI lineage: Eukaryota > Metazoa > Chordata > Actinopteri > Clupeiformes > Clupeidae > Alosa > Alosa sapidissima. The sequence goes on along the minus strand of NC_055978.1, from coordinate 30,287,194 downwards.
AATACCATTTGTGTCACCTAATGCAGTTCAGTGAATTAGCAAGATACCATCAGAAGCCAACAATCATAAAGCACAGTGCGCGCGCGCGCTCTCTCCCCTGCGCATGAAGCTGTCTGCGTGTTGTAGGCTAGATTTGCGTGAGTTCTTTCTATCTGCTTTACTTTTGTGAGTTGCGACCACCTAGGCTATGTTATAGACGTTCTATGAGGTACCAGTGTTTAGCTGTGTCACAAAACAATAAGCTTTGTCAGACTACTTTTAAAATGATATTCAGGGTTATATACATTTTAAACATTCGGGGCTGAAGACCCGACAAAGCCTTGCGTTAATTCTTCAGGTGGGAAGTGTCAGGAATTTTCATACGAGAGACGCTCTCATTGGTGGTTAGTATATGGAGTAGGGAATTGACAGCAACATATCCAATCACATTATGAGAGATGCTGAATTTAACATAAACTGCGATGTTTGATTTTAAATTAATGTAAATTTAGCCGGGACTGTAAGCTGGCACACGTGGGTGCTCGATGTTTTCAGTGGGTGCCCGAGAGACGGAGCACCCACGGTATCGGCGCCTATGACAAGCGTATCTCGCGGTTGCATCCATTACAAACAAACATGCAATGTGAACGTCTGGGATTGGGGAGAGCACTAAATGCTCTTCTGAATAAGCACAAAGTCAAGCCTTTAAATGAAAAACACTCTTTAATAATCAAAAAAATAAACGCTAATGAAGTAAACTTTGTGACCATCAAAAATCGTTTATCGCCTGTAACTCCGTGATAACAGGACGTAACAGGAAGGCATTTGGCTGAGCAACGGAGGTTAATATGCTCTATATTTTGTCCAAATGATGTCTGTCTATCATTGTTGCACTCAGAGAAAACCAGAATGTTTAATTTGTCCTGCGTTTCTTCTACGGCTGCAAACGGGATTCACTCGCCGTTAACCAAATATTTCTTTATTAGGGCAGGGCAGGCATATTTCTGGCTATTAAATTATTTCTAAACCGGTCTGCTAAAGTTTGTAGTGAAGTCTGTGTAGGGTTTTCCAGCTCCATTTCTTTTGAGACACCCTGCTCACTTGAGACCTCTGCCGGTTGTTGCAGCGTCGTTGCAGCGTCACTGGAAAAATACAAATTAAAGTTGCGTGATGCCGCGTGATCCCGCGCGCGGACCGCGAGGGAAGCTGGCCAAGTCGAAGCACTGCCCACTGTAGCTTAGTTTAGCTTAGCTTTATATCTAACTCATCTCTCACCTCAGTTGACTACGTCACTGTAGCTCAGGATTACCTTAGTTTAGTTTAGCTTTACATCTAACTTATCTCTCACCTCAGCCAGCATTTACCTGACAGCCCAGGCAGGCTCTGAGGAAGACATTTACCTGACAGCCCAGACAGGCTCTGAGGAAGTTGAGCACGGAGGGAGAGATCGGGGCAGCTCCAGTTACCATGATACGCACGCGACCTCCCAGAGACTCCTGTACACACACACACACACACACAATAAGAGTTAACATAGCCAAACAAACACACCATATTGTATAAGTGTGAGTTCATCTGTCAGCTACTATCAGTCATGTTTTGTCTGGGTGGCCCGGTCGCCCTGCTAAATGAATGATTGACATGTGAATGGTTTTATCAAAAAAGCCTCACAATCCTCATGCTCTCTGCACGCCAGATGGTGTCTTCAAACCCAGCGCGTGAGTGCCCCCTACTGGACCAGTTCATCCCCTGCTCTCTGCTGCATGAGGCAGGGGGGCACTAAGGGGCTAACGGCGCCCCCTACTGGACCAGTTCATCCCCTGCTCTCTGCTGCATGAGGCAGGGGGGCACTAAGGGGCTAACGGTGCCCCCTACTGGACCAGTTCATCCCCTGCTCTCTGCTGCATGAGGCAGGGGGGCACTAAGGGGCTAACGGCGCCCCCTACTGGACCAGTTCATCCCCTGCTCTCTGCTGCATGAGGCAGGGGGGCACTAAGGGGGTAACGGCGCCCCCTACTGGACCAGTTCATCCCCTGCTCTTTGCTGCATGAGGCAGGGGGGCACTAAGGGGGTAACGGCGCCCCCTACTGGACCAGTTCATCCCCTGCTCTCTGCTGCATGAGGCAGGGGGGCACTAAGGGGGTAACGGTGCTTACACACAGTTGCGTTCCATCACCGCATGCCAGTAGGTGTTCCCGGCAGTTGGGACGAAGCTACTATGCAAATGCCTTGAAGTAGCCCCATCACCGTAATTTGATTGGCTGATGCCTTGAAGTAGCCCTATCACCGTAATTTGATTGGCTGATGCCTTGAAGTAGGCCCATCACCGTAATTTGATTGGCTGATGCCTTGAAGTAGGCCCATCACCGTAATTTGATTGGCTGATGCCTTGAAGTAGGCCTATCACCGTAATTTGATTGGCTGGTGCCTTC
>NC_055978.1:30277283-30279783 GCF_018492685.1 Alosa sapidissima | reverse complement strand
GGACGGTTCTGAGCGAAGATGCCGATGAACTGATCAGGTTGGGGCTTCAGGCCTCGGTGGAGGAGACCAGAACCCAGGTGTTCCGCCCGGTCCGACACCTAAGGGAGCAGAACCATTACATCACTTCCTGTCTTACAAAAAATAACTTTTTCAAGTTGGAACTCTTTGCAGTTCATATGTAGTAATGTTCTGAGCAGCTGTGTGTGTGTGTGTGTGTGTGTGTGTGTGTGTGTGTGTGCACACGCGCATTAAGTGATGAGAATATCTGACCTGTTTGTATTTGAGCCACTGGTAAGGCTTCCCTTTGGTCCTCCAGCCCAGACATGGTCCATTCCCTGCAGGAGAGAAACAGGCAGAGCTAATCAGAGCGCTAGCCTTAGCACAGTCACTCAGAGAGTACTGCTCTAGCCACAGCGCTAGCCTTAGCACAGGAGAGTACTGCTATAGTCACAGCGCTAGCCTTAGCACAGTCACTCAGAGAGTAGCGCTAGCCTTAGCACAGTCAGAGACTTTCTAATGAGGAGACACAGCACTCAAAAAATCCTCCATAGAAATGTATGGGGTTAGTTTGTAACGCCAATATGGCTGTTGTCTACACATATCCCACCCCTTCCTCGGCAAAACGTCGACATGTGAATACATTGAGCCAATCATATGGTGTGTTGTGAAGACATCATGCCAATCATGTGTTGTGATCTCGCCGCTGGAGCAAGATTGGTGTCGTGAAGCCTTGTGCACGCGCACACACACCCACGCGCATTTCTGCTGAATAGGATGCCCTATGAGTGCCCAAAAAGCTTTGCAATATGGCCACCGAGTGGAGGGACTTGCCTAAAAGGATTTGGCACAGTCACTCAGAGAGTCCTGCTATAGCCACAGCACTAGCCTTAGCACAGTCACTCAGAGAGTACTGCTATAGCCACAGCACTAGCCTTAGCACAGTCACTCAGAGAGTACTGCTATAGTCACAGCACTAGCCTTAGCACAGTCACTCAGAGTACTGCTATAGCCACAGCACTAGCCTTAGCACAGTCACTCAGAGAGTACTGCTATAGCCACAGCACTAGCCTTAGCACAGGAGAGTACTGCTATAGCCACAGCGCTAGCCTTAGCACAGGAGAGTACTGCTATAGTCACAGCGCTAGCCTTAGCACAGTCACTCAGAGAGAAGTCACAGCACTAGCCTTAGCACAGTCACTCAGAGAGTACTGCTCTCTGCATCACCGGCGGCCATCTTGTCACAGACAAGCTATCTGGTGGGCTCTGTGGTACCTGATGGCTCTTCTTCTACTAAAGGCAGAACAATGCCCCCAGGCTATAACAATGACACCTTCAGGTCACTACCTGTCATTACAGTGCACCACTGAAACACAATGTTATGAGTTAGCGAGCTGACTGTGGCAAGATGGCTGCGAGGTGCGGACGTCGACCTCCATTGGCCAGCAGCGCGGACGAGACATCTAGCCATTCTATATATATCTATGACTGCTATAACCACAGCACTAGCCTTAGCACAGTCACTCAGAGAGTACTGCTATAGTCACAGCGCTATCCTTAGCACAGTCACTCAGAGCGCTATCCTTAGCACAGTCACTCAGAGCACTATCCTTAGCACAGTCACTCAGAGTTGCCTACTGCTATAGTCAGAGTGCTAGCACAGGTATTAGCTCCACTGCTAGTCAGAGCACTGGCCAGAGCTTCACTGCTTTACTGATGATCTATTGGGTCAGTCGAATGGCCGCTGCTCCTGCTGAGCCAGAGAGGGCCACACCCTGAGCCCCTGTTGATGGGAGCAGTCGGGGTCTACGTCAAAGTCTCTCACCTGACAGCTTTAAGCCCTTCTGGAAGGCGTCGTAGAGTGTGCGGGTGTCGTCATAGTGATAGGACACCAGGCTGTCATCCTTCATCAGGACGCTTCTCCGGGCTCCATCCTGTAAACAGCAGGGGGTTAGTCACCAGGCTCTGCTTTCACCTTTCACCTTTAACCTGTACCCTGACCTTATGCATGGGAGGAATGACAGAAAAAATAAAATGTTTTCACATTACAGAATACTGATAACAATGATCTTTTGAGAGATAGAGAGAGATAGAGTGAGATAGAGAGAGACAGAGAGAGAGAGATAGAGAGGGAGAGAGAGAGGGAGAGAGAGAGAGAGGGAGAGGGAGAGAGATACCTATGAAGTCAATGGGACAAGAGAACACAAAAGAGAAAGAGAGAGAGAAAGGTACAGATAGAATTGTTGCTAAAATACCATGATGCCTATGGTCTGCTGAATGAGAGAGAGAGATATGAAGTCAATGTGACAAGATGACAAAAAAGAGAGAGAGAGAGAAAGGTACAGAAGGTACAGAGACCCTGAATGAGAGAGAAACAATGAGAGAGAGAGAGTGTGTGTGTGTGTGTGTGTGTGTGTGTGTGTGTGTTGTACCTTGATGCCTATGGTCTGCTGGTTGAGGTCTATGGGGGGCCTAATGGGAGTGGGTCGGGTGTTGAGGTAGA
>NC_055978.1:30232283-30272283 GCF_018492685.1 Alosa sapidissima | reverse complement strand
TGTTCTATCACAACACTGTCTGCCCTGATGGACAGTAGGTCTGGCTCTGTGATGTCTGTGTCCTTCCAGGTCGGAGATTTTCTGGACAGCACTATGCCACTGCATCATGACACTGTTTATTATTAGGGCATCATAAGTGCACCCGCCACATGGACGCACGAAAGAAACGTCACCGACACGCCCTCTCACTAGGTGTGAATTTTAACCGCATGTTCTACGCTAAAGCAACCTCTGCCACAGCGTGTGTGTGGCATCGCTGGAAAAACCCTCTGTGTCCGTGTGTGTGTGTGTAACTATGTGTGTGCTTAACTTTAGATGTCCAGGTGAACCTCAGCTTTGGCCAGTTCAACCAAGACCAAGATCATGGTCACTCTTCTCATGGCACATGTGGGTGCAGGCATTATACTGATACACTTGGGGTCATCTTGGGACACTTCCAACACACACACACACACACACACACACACACACACACGACTAAACTGTCTGATTGTCAGGTGTGTCTGATTACTGAACATGCCTAGCAAAGGGCATTAGGTCAGAGTTGACCGGAACACACACACACACACACACACAAACACACACACACTGAGGCAGTCTGAATAGTGTGTGTCTTGAACTCTTCTGTCATCCTTGAGTTTGTTATCAGTTGCAGATTACACACTCCAAAGGTTCTCTGTGCAGTTTAAAGCAACACCACAGCTATCAAAGTTCACCTTTCCTCTCCTCTTAACTGTATACAAATCTCTCCATGGTCTGGCCCCCACCTACCTGTCTGATCCTCTACACCACCATTCCCCTTCCAGAGCACTACGGTCAGCAGACCAACTGCGGCTGGAAGAACCCAGGGCCAGGCTGAAAACTAGGGGGGACAGAGCCTTTTCAGTGGCAGCCCCTAGACTCTGGAACTGCCCCCCTGCCCCTCCACATCCGTTCAGCTCAGTCTCTGAATGTTTTTAAGTCCCTTTTAAAGAGCCACCTCTTTTCACTTGCCTTTGGCTAGTGTCTCCCTTTATGCCCCAGTGTTTAGTTTGAAATTTTCTTTTTCTGCTTTTCTTAATTTATTTGAACTGTAGCCCTTTTTGTTTTGTTTTTGTGCCTTCCTGTTTTTATTTATTGCACTGTATTGTGAAGCACTTTGGTGCGGCTAAGCCGTCTGTAAATGCGCTTTATAAATAAATTTGACATTTGACATTGACATTGACCTTTCACCGACATTTATATTAGCCTATTGTGTGTGTGTATGGGGTACAATATGTGTTATTATCGTTGATCAGATCTTAAGTTAAGCTTTATGGCAGATGACTTTAATCACCTCTAGCCACCTCACCACAGGAACATAGAGATTCATGGAAATAGTGTGACCCAATAAATGATTGGCTTTGTGATGTCGTATTTCACACACTCAGGGAAATAACAGGACAGGCCCCTCACATTACAAAATGACCTTTTGCAAAACCCACTGGTCATCGCTGATGGTTTACTACCTTTTACATTAGGTGTTTCATATGCAGCATATACATCAAATGGGGAAGAGTATACTTATACATACTAGCCTAGAAATCTAGACGCACCCTAGCGGCAGCCAATGTAATTTGCAGCCAGGGTCGCCTAGCAACTCTCTGTTGGCTTGTGAACTGGAAAACCAAACTCTGGTCAGGCCAATCACATTGTGTATAGAGTCAGTGGGCGGGCTTAACAGAATTGCAATGGTTTCACGTGAATTCCCTGCTACTGAACCTTGACAAGTAATATAAAATGTATAAGCTATGTGTTTTAAAACATTTATAACAAATATATATTAGACTATTATTTATTATTTTTAATATATTTTTGTTTTTCATCTTTTTATCCTGCACATCAAATGAATATTGACACACCCTCTTGCTTCCTACATGAATATAGGCCTAACCCATCTCTCTCTAGGGCTCAGTTAGATTTTTTAATCAGCAATCGTCCTGTCTAGGCCTACTATTTTGTCTCTGATATTATGGTTTGTCCATATTGAGCAACCATCTGTCAAAGATTCTTTAGAACACCGTCTTTGCAACCTGACATTCTAATCATAGAAACAGGCATGAAAGGCAGTTTGCCGATTTAAAAATCTAACTGACAGTTTTTAGGATTTCTTAAGTTAAGATAAGATAGGAGGTCTGAGATAAGATAGGACACAGCCATGAGTTTAGGAACTGAAGATAGGAGGTCTGAGATAAGATAGGACACAGCCATGAGTTTAGGAACTGTTTCTGTAATAGGAAGATAGGAGTTTTCCTATCTTTGAAACTTAAGTTACAGTAAGATAGGACAAGCAGTTAGGATATTTTTCTGTAATAAAGCCCCTGGAGTCTACCTCTATGGAGAAATATGTGTCATTTTGGCATTGTTTTCCTGAAATATACAAGGTCTTCCCTGAAAATACATTGCCTGGATGGCAGTAAATGTTGCTCAAAACCTGTACACATCATTCCGAATTGATTGTGCCTTGCCAGATGTGCAAGATGCCCATGCCATAGGCACTAATGCACCTCCATACCACCACAGATGTGTAAAATGCAAATATATTTTTTTTTCCCATGAAATAGTCAGATTTGTCATTTTCAACATCTGATATGTTGTCTGTCCTTTTTGCAGCTATGTATAAGTTTAGGAGATTTGCAGATTTTCACATTCTGTTTTTATTTGCATGTTACACAACATCCCAACTTTTTCTGTGTTGGGGTTGTGAATAAAACGTTTCTAAAAATAGTTATGTCAAAATTAAAAAATATTTTAATAATGTCTGACATTATGTGGCTTTCAGGCGTTCATGTTTCGACCACTCAAGTCCTCTTTATAGTACGACCCGTACAGAATATTGGTCATCTTTATAGTACGACACATACAGAATATTGGTCATCGCTGATGGTTTACTACGTACACAAGAGCTTGGTCTAAAATGAAAGCTACCTAACATGCATTCAAATTGTGATGTGTCCATATCAGTCAGTGTAAAGAGTGTGTGTGTATGTGTGTTTGTGTGTGTGTGTTGCCATTCTGACAACTTATGCAATGCTGCATAATCTCTCTGCTTCCCAAAAATGAGAACGTCATGGTTCTCTTGCAGGTGCCTGCTGCTCTGCATTAAGCTCATTTAATGAGCCTTAATTTCCCTGGGGTGTGTGTGTGTGTGTGTGTGTGTGAGAGTGGGGGGGTGAGCTGTTCACAGGAGGGCAGGGGGTAGGGTGATGATCAGTATAAATGCAGGTGTGTGTGGAGCACACCTGCCAATGCGAGTGTGTGAGTCGGTGTGATGGGTGTGTGTGTCCAGAGGGCTGTCGCTGTCCTCCTGTTGCTGTGTGTGTGGACGTCAGTGGCGCGGCTCCGCGCTGACCCCACCGGCCGCCTCGTCCTGGGCTTCCAGGCGCCGCTTAACGCCTCGTTCCCGTTTAGCGCGCGACGCCTGGGCTCGGCTGCTACGCTGGCCGTCGAGAGGGTCAACTCCAATCGCGCGTTGCTAGGTAACCTGACGCTGGAGGTGGCCTTTGCGGACACCAGGTGTGATGCCAAGGCTGCACTCCGCTCCTTCATAGACCTGCACTGGGAGAGGAACATCTCTGCACTGTTTGGACCGCCATGCCCAGAGGAGGCTGAGGTGAGTTACACACACACACACACACACACACACACACACATACATACAAATACACACATGCACAGACACACACACATACACATACACATACATACACACACACACACACACACACACACACACACATACAAATACACACATGCACAGACACACACACATACACATAAACATACACACACACACACACACACACATACAGGGGATGAAATTGGCACCCACCCACATGCCAAATGCGGGTAACTTTTGTGATTGGCGGGTGAAACTGTCAATCTACCTGCCACGTTGGCGAGTAGCCAATAAGACTGAGCAAGTGTTGTGTTGTTGACCAATCACGTAGCCTATTGTTTTTGTTAAGCAAGCCCGCCAAGCTACCATTTTCTTGGATATTTGAAATAAAATGTGGCGGCATATAGCCGGGGTGAAGAGGCCGCTGGCTGTTACAGAAAAAGATGAGGACGACTCAAAAAAAGATAAAAAACGTTTTAATTTGAAATGGAAACTGGAGACTGGCTGGTGTATGACGATAAAACCGAAGAGATACATTGTAGTGATCAGTGAGATGATTGGCTGTTTGTATTTCTGTTATTTTCTATTCTACAAGTAAATGCCTGTCACACCATGTCAGATACAGTTGTAAGTCATTATGAAGGTCTAGTCATAAATGAGATTAAGTTGGTTAATAACTCGACAGGAGTTTAATTTGTATTCTGTACAAGTTCAAGAACCATTCTTATGCATTTTCTGAGTCGTTCACCTTTATTTTAGGCAGGAAAAACTTTTGGCTGGTAAAAAACCTCTGTGGCAGGTGGAATTCAAAATCCATCTGCCAAAGTGGCTGGTGACCAAAAAAGTTAACTTCAGGCCCTGCACACATACATACATACACATACATACACAAAAACACACATACACATACATACACAAAAACACACATACACAGACACACACACATACATACACATACATACATCACACACACACAAACACATATATACACTCACACACACGCACATACGGTGTCTATAAAAAGTATTCACCCTCCTTTGGATATTTCCACTTGTACTGAGTTGTGTAAGTTGTCTTAAGTTAATGGAGTTCATGATCATAATAAAAGGATACACCAGGTTAAACTAGTTAGCCAGCTAACAGGTAATAGGCCTACACCAGTTAACTTACAGCTAGCTAAAGGAAGATATAGGCAGAGCCCGTTTACGGAGAACCGGATCACTCCCTATTAACTCCATTGTACCTGCAATCTGTTGCAGTTCCGCTAGGGGCGATCACGAATAAGTGCAAAAACAATGGGGGTCTATTGAGCTAGACGGCTAAATTTGTCTCTTTCACCTGGTTGTTGTTGAAAAATCGAAGATTTGATTGTGGTTTCTGCAAGCTCACTATGGATTTTAGGTCAAAAGTTGAATGAACGAGTACTTACGTCCTTTCGATTTCTTACAGGTTGGGTCATTGTTGCCCACAACACACTAGCTGTCTGCTAATGAATGACATCATTGACGTATTTGAAAGGCTTTTTAGAACAAATAAGTGACTCAAAAAATATAATACTCAGCGGTGTGTATTTTCTTTGTCCCCTCTTTCGCATGCAACATTCAAATTTCTGGGCAAAAAATTATATCCCGAGAAAAGTGGATTTGAGGGGTACAGCTCCATAGACCTCCATTAATTCTGCACTTATTCGTGAGCGCCCTCATGTGGTTTCCTGAGAGTGGCGGTTCTCCCCTTATTAGACATTCTCTGATATAGGCGAACTGGTGTAACTAACTTCCAGTGAATTATGCTAAACTAGGCTAACTGGTGTATCTAACTTCCAGTGAATTATGCTAAGCTAGGCTAACTGGTGTATCTAACATCCAGTGAATTATGCTAAACTAGGCTAACTGGTGTATCTAACTTCCAGTGAATCATGCTAAGCTAGGCTAACTGGTGTAATTACTGTAACTTCCAGTGAATCATGCTAAGCTAGGCTAACAGTGTCCAACTGGATTATTGCACACACAGAGAAGTGAAGGGTTTGTAATACTCTCATGCAACTCTGGGGTAGTCTACATAAGTTGACGTGCTCCTTTCAGTTAATGGAGTTCATGTCTAAGGGGCCGTTTATATGAGAACGATTGCTAAGGAAGACGACAAAATATTTGATCATAAGTGCCTTTCGTTTACACGGCGACCCCGCCATCGGGGCTTGAAGACGCACAAATCTGAAGACTCCTTCCAGAGTGTAGAGTTTTGAAGACGACCCGGGTTGCGTCTCCGTCTAAACGGCTAAACCAAAGATCCTTGATTACCTCTCTGGCTAAACTGTCAAATTAGAATGTCTGCACGTGACGTACCGGGGTTCTATCACACCACCACCCAGCGGTCTGGAATGCATATCCAATCGAATATCACATACTCTTGCGTCTTCATATAAACAAAGATTTCCCCCTGAGAATGCTCGTCTAAACGTGAATAAAAAAATGAAGACGAGACGCCACTTCTGCGTCTTCTCTTTTTATCGTCACCGTATAAACGTAGCCTAAGATGGGTGTATGGGTGTGTGTGTGTGCGTGTGTGTGTGTGTCATGTCTAAGATGGGTGTTTGTGTGTGATAAACCAGGTTGCTGATACAAGGATACAAGGATACAAGGAAGTTTATTGTCACATGCATATAGTTACTGGAAGACTATATACAACTGATGCGTATAAACAACTGATGCGTGTTTATGTGTGATAAACACTGAGACTGTATGTTTATGTGTGATAAGCCTGGCTGGTGATGTGTGTGTGTGTGTGTGTGTGTGTGTGTGTGTGTCAGGTCACAGGCCTTCTCGCTTCCTGCTGGGACATCCCCATATTTGGCTTCGTGGGCCAGTCTCAGAAAATGGACAATGCTGCCGTCTACGACACCTACATCAAGGTGGTCCCCCCGCTCAAGAGGATTGGTGAGGTCCTGGTCAAGGCTCTAGACTTTTTTGGGTGGAACCATGTTGCATTGTTGGGGGGTGGTGCGGACTCCAACTCGTGGAACAGGGTGGATGCGTTGTGGAAGGCCGTGGAGGAGGAGCTACAGGAGAGCAAGACTGTGACAGCAGCCGTCAAGTTCGACACCAGCAACGATGCACTCGTCCAGAAAAACATCAGATACATAGCAACCGTCGCTAGGGGTATCATCTCAACACACACACACACACACACACGCACACACAGAACCAAACACTGTGTGTAGTTTGTGACATTTTACAGAATTTGATAAATAGTTCACCAATTTTGTATGTAATGACTCAAGCAATGAAATGAAGACTATTAGTTTTATTGGGAACGACTATTAAGCATCCATAAGTATAGTTCATCTTGACTGACATGACAAAGCAGCTGATACTTGTTCAAAAGCATTTGCAATTTGTTCAGAGGAAGGAGAAATTGCTACTATGATGTGCACAAATGACTAAATGTTGTGGAGGTTGAACTAATAGTTCATTCTGATCTGAGAAAAGCACCAAAGCGACTGAGAAAAACTGTAAGATGTATGTGAGCGTTCCTGTTTCACAGAGTAGCCTGTGTGTTTCAGGGTGCCTAGTAAAAGATAGATTAGATAGATAGATAGATAGATACATAGATAGATAGATACATAGATACATAGATAGATAGATAGATACTTTATTGATTCCTAAGGGGATTTGTACGTGTCGCTCAATTTGTATTTGTAAGTGTGTGTGTGTGTGTGTGTGTTCACATGTGTGTGCGTGTGTGTGTGCGTGTGTTTACGTGTGTGTGTGTGTGTGTGTGTTTACATGTGTGTGTGTGTATGTGGGAATGTGTGTGTTTACATGTGTGTGTGTTTGTGTGTACATGTATGTGTGTGTTCACATGTGTGTGTGTGTGTGTGTGTGTGTGTGTTTCTGCCCTGCAGTGATCGTGGTGTTGACCAATGCGGAGGACTCTACTGCCCTGTTCCAGGAGGCGCAGTGGCAGGGCTTGATGTCGGGCGAGTACGTCTTCATCCTCGTCCAGCAGTTTGAGGTCAGTGGCAGTCTGGTGAGTCGTCACGAACGCCAGGCGCACCTGAGACGTCCCGTAGCTGAGACGTCACCTGCACAGCCACCTCCATGAGTATGACTGTTCTGATCCGACACTGTGACTCAGTAACACAATCAAACAAACACGACAACAAACTGCATGCCACCCTCTGTGCCTCCACACACCAGACTAAGACACGGCATTGCACTCATATGGCTCAAATTAATGCATGTTAACTACTGTATAATATGCTATTTCACGTGCAGTTATATAGCCTGGATGCTGGTATGCATTGCACACAATGTAAAGCTTTCATGAAAGTCTCAGAGCAGGATACCATAGTTTGGTTGCTGTGCAATATTTCCTCATGATAAGGGAACATCATATCGTCTTATACTTAAATAATGGCACAAGTCAATTTTGACAAACATTTTGTTTTGCCTTAATCATCATCACTCAATTTTTTTGGTTAACTTTTTTGTGTTTTCTGAAAAATCTGGAAAAAAAGACTTATGCCATTATTTTAGGAAGGTGACGATATGGAAATATCTTTCTATTGATAATACTCAAAGGTTGCTTCTGCAAAACTCTTTGTGATATGGCTGTGAGCCAAAAGAGTTCCACACAGGTCTTTGTGGGTTCTAAGCAGACCTTTTAACAGTGCCAAGAAACATCTGAAAGGATTGTTTCCATTGTTCTTATCATGGATGTGCTAAATGTTCTGTTTAAACCTGGATGATATAAGGTAACAATGGAACTCTTTTGGGAACCTTTTGGCTGTCAGCTTCTTGGCAAAGAGACCTGGAGGAACCTTTAAGGTTTCTCTTTAGAACCAAAGGGGAACTGGAGGAACCCTTAAGGCTCCCCTGTAGACCCAGAGTAGAACTACAAAGCCTCCATAGTTACCTGCTTTGCATGTAGGCCTACTGTACTTTCTCAGAGATGTTCTTATAAGGATTGGATGACTCTCTTTAGAACCAGGGAAGAACTAAGAGAACCTTCAGGAGAATTCAGCCATTTTTCAACTTGAGCCAACTGCTAGATGTCTTTACTGTAGGTCCTTTCATTAGGGACAAAAAACAATGCATATCTGTTCAATATTGAGCTAGCTAAACTAGCAGGCTAAGCGCCTACAGTGGGGGCTTAGACTAACGTCAACTTCATATGGGGGCATAGACTAACGTCAACTTCATATGGGGGCATAGTAGGCTAACGTCAACTTCATATGGGGGCATAGTAGGCTAACGTCAACTTCATATGGGGGCATAGTAGGCTAACGTCAACTTCATATGGGGGCATAGTAGGCTAACGTCAACTTCATGGAGGGCATAGGCTAATGTCAACTTCATATGGGGGCTAAGTTTCTTTCTTGTGTTGGAAGGCATATGTAAATCTCAATAGGGATCCAGTCCATGTTGACTGACACTTGTAATGTTGAGCCTTGTTAGTGGCCAAACAGCAGTTTACTTTGATGATAGCCATTATAGTCAACTGTTCCTTTACAAACGTGCTGCTGGTTTTAGCAAGCTAGCTAGTTTAAAATAAAATGGATTTCTGTTGTTTTTGTCCCTAATGAAAGTACTCGCAGACATCTAACTACAGGGCCCCAGGCTGAAAAAAAAAAGCAGAAATTGCCCTTGAAGGTTCCCCTGTAGACCCAGAGTAGAACTACAAAGTCTATGTTCACCTGTTGCTTAGCACATACCGTAGATCCACAAACAAGCTCTTTAAGGACTGTTTGGATGTCAGCTGATTCCTGTACTAGCAACCAATCACATCTCTTTATTAAGCTAGAACTACAGCCTATTAAACCAGACTAACCAGACATTTCTAGCTCTTGTGTCTATCAGCTGGTCTCTGATGCTCCTCTATCAGCTGGTATCTGATGCTGTTCCACTGGCTGGTCTCTGCTGCTGGTCTATCAGCTGGTTTATAAGCAGGTCTCTGATGCTGGTCTATCAGCTGGACTCTGCTGCTGGTCTATCAGCTGGTTTATAAGCAGGTCTCTGCTGCTGGTCTATCAGCTGGACTCTGCTGCTGGTCTATCAGCTGGTCTCTGCTGCTGGTCTATCAGCTAGTCTCTGTGTGGATTAAAAAGCTGGTGTCTCATGCTTCAGGACAACCTGTGGAAGTGTGCCCTGGGTAAGGACGGAGACCAGAGCTCTGCGTGGGCCTTCGACATGGTCTTCGTCATCGCCCAGAAGACCTACGAGGGCTACGAGTACTATGACTTCTTCCAGCAGGTCCACGCCAGGTTGACTGATGCCCCATTCCACAGCAACCTGACCTCTGAGGTAGAGGTAGGTAACACAGGAGAGACAAACACCACCTTCTCTCTCTCTCTCTCACACACACACACACACACACACATTCAGAACTCCTTATAAATCAGTTAAGTTAGTAGTGGCATAAGTTAGCATAGTGTTGCAATATGAGGTTTGTGTGTGTGTGAACAGGTGAGTTCTTATGCAGCGTACCTGCATGACGCAGTGCTTCTGTAAGCCATGGGGCTGAAGGAGGTGTGTGTGTGTGTGTGTGTGTGTGTGTGTGTGTGTGTGAACAGGTGAGTTCGTATGCAGCGTACCTGCATGACACAGTGCTTCTGTACGCCATGGGGCTGAAGGAGGTGTGTGTGTGTGTGTGTGTGTGTGTGTGTGTGTGAACAGGTGAGTTCTTATGCAGCGTACCTGCATGACGCAGTGCTTCTGTACGCCATGGGGCTGAAGGAGGTGTGTGTGTGTGTGTGTGTGTGTGTGTGAACAGGTGAGTTCTTATGCAGCGTACCTGCATGACGCAGTGCTTCTGTACGCCATGGGGCTGAAGGAGGTGTGTGTGTGTGTGTGTGTGTGTGTGTGTGTGTGTGAACAGGTGAGTTCGTATGCAGCGTACCTGCATGACGCAGTGCTTCTGTACGCCATGGGGCTGAAGGAGGTGGTGAGCGATGGCATGGACCCACGAGATGGACGAGAAGTCCTCAAGAGACTGAAACACAGGGCTAACATCAGGTTTCAGGGTAACACACACACACATACACACACATGCACACCCACCAGTAAACCAAACACTATTAATAATTAAACACACATGTGAATGTGTGTGTCCATGAGGTGAGGTCATAGGGTCGCTGATCGGGTCAGTGTGTCAGAACTGACCATCTCCCTCTCCATTCCAGGAGCGTCCGGACTGGTCCACTTTGATGCGGAGGGGGAGAGGAATATGGACTACTCCCTGTACGACCTGCAGCCCGATGGGGACTCCACCAAGTTTGTGTCCGTGTTGGACTTCGACAGTCAAACTAAGGTCTTCAGGTCAGGCAGTGGGATTTGTTTATGTTTATTTATATATTTGTTTCACTGTTTACTTGTTGTTGTTTTGGGTGGTGTTGATGTGACGTGTTGTTGTGCGTCGCAGGCAGACGCCCAGGTTCATGTCAGTGTTCTGGCCAATGGGAAAGCTTCCTTCTGACAACCCACTCTGTGGTTTCAACAACGAGCTCTGTGAATGGCTGTACAATGGTAAAGCTCCACATAACCATAAAACACACACACACACACACACACAGACTCTTACCCAGAGGTGATTATTTAAATCTGCCCAAGGAAGAGAGTTATCACCTTCATTGGATCTGATGTCTGGTGCACACACACATACACACACACACACAAACACACGGCTCTGATGTCTGGTGCACACACACACACACACACACACACGGCTCTGATGTCTGGTGCACACACACGCACACACACACACAGCTCTGATGTCTGGTGCACACACACACACACACACACACACACACAGCTCTGATGTCTGGTGCACACACGTGCACACACACACACACACACGGCTCTGATGTCTGGTGCACACACACACACACACACACACGGCTCTGATGTCTGGTGCACACACACACACACACACACACACACACAGGGCTCTGATGTCTGGTGCACACACACACACACACACACACACACAGGGCTCTGATGTCTGGTGCGTGGTTGCTCCAGATAAGGTGACGGTGGTCCTGTTGGTGCTGCTGCCTCTGATGGGTGGAGCTGCCCTGCTCTTCATCACTGTCCTCACCCTCCAGAAGGTCCGTCTCCAGGGGCGACTGGACGACGAGCGCTGGTGGCAGATCGCCTACAGCGACATCACCATCATCAGAGAGCCCAAGGTGAGAGAGAGCGGGGGACTGAAGTGAAATGACACGACAGGTGAACCTACAGGTGGGAGGGCTGAAGTGAAATGACAGGTGATAAAAGCACAGGTGAACCTACAGTACAGGTGAGAGAGAATGGAGGATTGAAATAGATAGATAGATAGATAGATAGATAGATAGATAGATAGATAGATACTTTATTGATCCCCAAGGGAAATTCAAGAAATGACAGGTGATAAAAGCACAGGTGAACCTATAGGTGAGAGAGAGCGGGGGATTGAAGTGAAATGACACGACAGGTGAACCTACAGGTGGGAGGGCTGAAGTGAAGAAAATACAATCACTGGTGAAACTACATGAGTATACTGACAGATGAAGTGTGTGTGTGTGTGTGTGTGTGTGTGTGTACACATGGGTATACTGACAGATGAAGTGTGTGTGTGTGTGTGTGTGTGTGTGTGTGTGTGTGTGTGTGTGTGTGTGTACACATGGGTATACTGATGAAGTGTGTGTGTGTGTGTGTGTGTGTACACATGGGTATACTGATGAAGTGTGTGTGTGTGTGTGTGTGTGTGTGTGTGTGTGTGTGTGTGTGTGTACACATGAGTATACTGACAGATGAAGTGTGTGTGTGTGTGTGTGTGTGTGTGTGTGTGTGTGTGTGTGTGTGTGTGTGTACACATGGGTATACTGACAGAGGAGCTACAGGTACACAACCAACAGCAGAAAGTAAACATTTCAATATTTACACATATTGAGATGATTCAAATCGAGAGGTGTAGAGAAAGTCAGTCAGTCAATCATGAGAAAGGGCATAAAAGATTGAGACTTTGATCTGTGTGTGTGTGTATGCGTGCGTGCGTGCGTGTGTACATGTGTGTGTGCGTGTGTGTGTGTGTGTGTGTGCGTGCGTGCGGTGCGTGCGGTGCGTGCGTGCGGTGTGTGTGTGTGCGTGCGTGAGTGTGCGGTGTGTGTGTGTGTGCGCGCGTGTGTGCGTGTGTGGTGTGTGTGTGTGCGTGCGTGCGTGCATGCGGTGTGCGTGCGTGCGTGCGGTGTGTGTGCGTGTGTGTGCGCGCGTGCGTGGTGTGTGTGTGTGTGTGTGTGCGTGCGTGCATGCGGTGTGCGTGCATGCGCGTGTGTGTGTGTGTGTTCGTGCGTGTGCGTGTCTTGCCCAGGGTTTTCGGAGCCAGTCGATGAGCACGACTATAAGCAAGAGTGGCAGTGGAGGCTCCCAGACCATCAGCAGCCTGTGGGACGCCAAGGGGCAGGAGGGTATCTACATCACCGTCGGCCTCTACCAGGTGACCTGGCCGCAACCTGATCCCTCATGAGAACCCTTAAAGGAACACACCAACTTTCAACCGGCTAACCCAGAGGAACGCACTTCCAGTGAATTATGCTGAGCTAGGCTAGCGAGTAGCGAGTAACCCACTTCCAGTGAATTATATTGAGCTAGGCTAGGCTAGCGAGTAACCCACTTCCAGTGAATTATATTGACCTAGGCTAGCGAGTAACCCACTTCCAGTGAATTATATTGAGCTAGGCTAGGCTAGGCTAGCGAGTAACCCACTTCCAGTGAATTATGCTGAGCTAGGCTAGGCCAGCGAGAAACCCACTTAATTATGCTGAGCTAGGCTAGCGAGTAATCCACTTCCAGTGAATTATGCTGAGCTAGGCTAGGCTAGCGAGTAACCCACTTAATTATGCTGAGCTAGGCTAGGATAGCGAGTAACCCACTTAATTATGCTGAGCTAGGCTAGGCTAGCGAGTAATCCACTTCCAGTGAATTATGCTGAGCTAGGCTAGGCTAGCGAGTAACCCACTTAATTATGCTGAGCTAGGCTAGGCTAGCAAGTAACCCACTTAATTATGCTGAGCTAGGCTAGGATAGCGAGTAACCCACTTCCAGTGAATTATGCTGAGCTAGGCTAGGCTAGCGAGTAATCCACTTAATTATGCTGAGCTAGGCTTTTATCTAACTCGGGCGATTTCCCCAAAAGTTAGCGTGATCCTTTACAGCTCAGAACCTTGTTTCTATACTTAACTGTCTAAAATGCTGTTTGTGCTCCCACACAGGGAAACCAGGTGGCCATCAAATACCTGAAGGACCAGGTCCTGTCTGATGTTAGGAAGCCCTCAGTCATCCAGGAGTTTAACGTGGTAAAGCAGGACTTAGGGCAAACACACAGTAAAACCACATGGTGTGTGTGTGTGTGTGTGTGTGTCTGAAAGTCTTTTTCTTTCTCCTCTCCTCTCCTCTCATCCTCTACTCTTATCTCCCTCCCTCTCCTCTCCTCCTCTCCACCCTCTCCTCCTCTCCTCTCTTCTCCTCTACTCTTATCTCCCTCCCTCTCCTCTCCTCCTCTCCACCCTCTCCTTCCTCCTCTCCTCTCCTCTCTTCTCCTCTACTCTTATCTCCCTCCCTCTCCTCTCCTCCTCTCCACCCTCTCCTCTCCTTCCTCCTCTCCTCTCATCCTCTACTCTTCTCTCCCTCCCTGTCCTCTCCTTTCCTCCCCTCCTCTCCACCCTCTCCTTCTCTCCTCTCTTCCCCTCCTCTCTTCTCCTCCTCCTCTCTCCTCTGCAGATGAGGGAGCTGAAGCATGAGAATCTGGTGCAGTTCTTTGGTGTTTGCATCGAGCCTCCAAACATATGTCTGGTTATGCAGTACTGTAAGAAGGGCAGTCTCAAGGTCAGTTAGGGACCACATTACTAACTTTTGCGTAAAGGTCATCGCCCCTTTGTTGATGCTCTTGCTGTTGTCTGATGACAGTAATGACTGTAGGCTCATATACAGCGAAACTGACCAGGAAACGCATCACATGGACAGCACTGATTTTATATCTACACAAACCCCAATACCACCTGACAACACTAGGTCAGTTTAGGTCAGATTTGATATTTACATATCTTCACAAACCCCAATACCACCTGACATCAATCACTAGGTCAGTTTACATACATATCTTCACAAACCCCAATACCACCTGACATCACTAGGTCAGTTTATATTTAAACATGATTAATCTCCCATGAATACACACAAAGATATCATAATGAGGATGATGATGAATGATGAGGAAGAGTGAGCCCCCATGGGCTGTTTGACTCGTCAACACCCTCACGCCGTCGCTGCCCGCACCTGTCCGGCGATTAGCGTCTCACCTCTGGACACTTACCTGTTCTTACCTGTTCCCCTCTCATCGGCTTTGCACCTGTAATCACCTGTAATTATCGACTTCAGTTTCACTAATGAAGCACAAACACACACACATCTCTTTTAGCGCTATCAGGAAATGCCTTAGAGAAGCCAGTTCCAACAGGTAACACACACACACACACACACACACACACACACACACACACACACACACACACACACACCTCCTTCAGTGCTATCAGGAGACGCCTTAGAGAAGCCAGTCCCAACAGGTAACACACACACAGACACACACACACACCCTGCTCAGCACTATAATTATCCAGCCAATCAATCCCATGAGTGACCTCCCCATGTGGTCTACTCTCTACACTACAGTTTCCTGCCGAACTCAGGACCACACACACACACACACACACTCACACACACAAGCACACACACACACACACACACACACACACACACACACACAGACACACACAGACACACACACACAGACACACACACACACAGACACACACACACACAGTACACACACACACTCACACAAACACACTCTCTCTCACACTCAGACACACACACACACAAAAACACACACACAGACACAGACACACACGCACAGACACACAGACACACACACACACAGACACACACACACATACTGTACACACACACACACTCACACAAACACACTCTCTCTCACACACAGACACACACACACACACACACACACACAAGCACACACACACACACCCTTGCTCAGTCTTTTAATGTGTTAAGTTGGGCTGTTGTACAGACAACAAACCAACTGAGAGACTGATTATGATTTGTGTTTGTTGTCTGCACATGTGTTTGTTTGTGTGTGTGCGCGCACATGTGTTTGCATGTTTGTGTGTCTGCACTTTTAGGATGTTCTGAGAAACGCTGACGTGGAGCTGGACTGGATGTTTAAGCTGTCCTTTGCCTATGACATTGTCAATGTAAGGTGGAGTGTGTGTGTGTGTGTGTGTGTGTGTGTGTGTGTGTGTGTGTGTGTAACTATGACATTGTCAATGTGAGTAAGGAAACCTTTGTGCAGCATAACTGTACTTATTAAAATAAGAATATTTGCAATGATGGATATATTAGAATATACTGTTTGTGAGTGTGTGTTTCTTAATTGTTTATTTATTTAATAGGGACAATGCTCATTAATTAACAGACAAAACATTGTAAATGTGAAGTGTGTGTGTGTGTGTTTATATTTCTAAGTGTGTGTATCTGTACAGTGCTACAGTGTACATGCTACAAAAAATTAGTTTGTGCGATGGATGATTTACCAATGTAGCACTGGTGCGATAGAGTTTTGCTTATATTTGGCAATAATGCATGCGTGTGAGACTGACAGGGAGGCTACAGCAATTACCTTCTACTGTGATCAGTGCAACTGGCTACACCAGATGTGAGAGCGGCACATTTTTTGTCTCTGAGGAAGACGCAGCGCGTCGAAACGTTAGTCGTTTGTGCACCATAATAAAAAAGTTTAAAAGTTCTCTGAGTGCTCCAGTCATCTCTCTGAAGTGGCCCAGCCAGTCTCTCTAAACCTTCACGACACTTTAATTACGACTGCGTTAGCCACAGATCTGCAGCTATCTTCAGTAGGCTATACTGTAGCCTATGTGTATGGAACAGTCTAGGGATGCAGTTCATGGGTGCACTGTTTGACATGTCAGTTAGCCTACTCATTTGCACCACTGATTAGATGTAAAACGGTATTTCATTCGTGCAATGACAATAAGGTTGAATGTAGGCCTACTCTAATCTAAAAACTTAGAAATATGAACTAAACGTGAATTAAATCTTAGTGGAATAAAATCTTCAGCATATCTTCTATTTATTCAAAAATAAATGAACTGACCTCCAATGCATATGTATAAGAAAAATTAACAAAAATCCATGACCTGTCTTCCTGATACCCGTTGAAAAGTCGAACTGCATGTAACTGTCAGGGATTGTTTTTTTGTTTTTACAAAAACACAACAACCAAATAACATATCATGCTGATAGCTTTTGTTCATCTCAAACACAATGTAGCCAGGTGAGATGTTTGCAACTACATGACCTTTTATCAATCCAGCAGTAGGTCTAGATCCCAACCACAATTGATGAACTGTGATGAACTGCCCTACTTGTGATTGTTTTAAGAGATTTTAGAGGTTTTATATTGATGCTACAGAATTTGTGGCTGGTGCTACAAAACCTTTAACCTCTGTAGCAACAGTGCTACTTGCAAAAAAAGTTAACGTACAGCCCTGACTGTATGTGTGTGTCTGTAGTTTATGGAGTTTCTCGATCAGAGCAGTCTAAAATGTGTGTGTGTGTGTGTGTTTATATATCTGTGTGTGCGTGTGTGTTTATATTTCTATGTCTGTGTGTGTGTGTGTGTGTGTGTGTGTGCAGGGTATGGAGTTTCTCCATAAGAGCAGCCTGAAGTCGCATGGGAACCTGAAGTTGTCCACGTGTCTGGTGGACAGTCGACTGCAGGTCAAGCTGTCTGGCTTCGGCCTCTGGGAACTCAAGCACGGCTGCAGACATAGACTTATCCCTATAGACAATCCCTGCTTTGAGGGTGAGTCTGTGTGGGTGTGTGTATGTATGTGTGTGTGTGTGTGTGTATGTGTGTGTATATGTGTTTATGTGTGTATGTAGATAGATAGTTAATTCAAGGTCTCAGTAGCATACAGACATCACACACAACATTCACTAACAGCAGAAAAAGTAATAAAAGTATATAATATAAAAAACACAACTAAGCAATAAGGACAGTAAAAGATAAAGAATATACTAAAATACAAATTATACTAAATAACACTACCTCTAAATCAAGTCTAAAACAGTATCCACATAGTGTGCTTAGGGGTGATTAAGCATGAGGCGCTTGCAATGACTGAGGCAGGGACTGAGCCTGTGATTCTCTGTGCATAGTAAGTATGTGTGTGTATATGTGTGTATGTGTGTGTGTGTGTGTGTGTGTGTGTGTGTGTAAATGTGTATATGTGTGTATGTGTGTGTGTGTGTGTGTGTGTGTGTGTGTGTGTGTGTGTGTGTGTGTGTGTGTGTGTGTGTGTATGTGTGTGTGTGTGTGTGCATCTGAGGGATGTACAGTACAGCACTTACCCTTGTACTGCATTAATTAACTATAGATCCAGAACATTTCAGGGGAATGTGATAATGATAAAGACAATGAAGGTGTGTGTGTGTATGTGTGTGTGTGTGTGTGTGTGTGTGTGTGTGTGTGTGTGTGTGTGTGTGTGTAAATGTGTATATGTGTGTATGTGTGTGTGTGTGTGTGTGTGTGTGTGTGTGTGTGTGTGTGTGTGTGTGTGTGTGTGTGTGTGCATCTGAGGGATGTACAGTACAGCACTTACCCTTGTACTGCATTAATTAACTATAGATCCAGAACATTTCAGGGGAATGTGATAATGATAAAGACAATGAAGGTGTGTGTGTGTATGTGTGTGTGTGTGTGTGTGTGTGTGTGTGTGTGTGTGTGTGTGTGTGTGTCTGTGTGTGTATATGTGTGTATGTGTGTGTGTTTGTGTGTGTGTGTGTATGTGTGTGTGTGTGTGTGTGTGTGTTTGTGTGTGTGTGTATATGTGTGTGTGTGTTTGTGTATATGTGTGTATGTGTGTGTGTGTGTGTGTGTGTGTATATGTGTGTATGTGTGTATGTGTGTGTTTGTGTGTGTGTGTGTATATGTGTGTGTGTGTGTGTGTGTGTATGTGTGTGTTTGTGTGTGTGTGTGTGTATGTGTGTGTGTGTGTGTGTTTGTGTATATGTGTGTGTGAGTGTGTGTGTGTGTGTGTGTGTTTGTGTATATGTGTGTGTGTGTGTGTGTGTGTATATGTGTGTATGTGTGTGTTTGTGTGTGTATATGTGTGTATGTGTGTGTGTGAGTGTGTGTGTGTGTGTTTGTGTATATGTGTGTGTGTGTGTGTGTGTGTGTGTGTGTGTGTGTGTGTGTGTGCGTTGCAGACCTGTACTGGACAGCTCCGGAGCTCCTGAGAGATGTGTTCTTCCCCTCTAACGGGACCCAGAAAGGGGACGTGTACAGCTTCGCCATCATCCTGAGAGAGATCCTCTTCAGCACGGAGGAGGGGCCTTACCACGGCATCAAACTGGAGCCCAGAGGTCTCTCTACATACACACACACACACACACTGAAAAAGAGACAGAAATAAAGTGTTGTAGTATTTCGTGTGTGTTTGTATATACTGGATGGTAAGGTGTGTGTGTGTGTGTGTGTGTGTGTGTGACAGAAAGAGAGTATTATAGTATTTTTTGTGTATTTGTGTATACTGGCTTGTCAGAGATCATTGCTCAGCTGCAGACGCCCCCTGCTGGTGGACCCCTGCGCCCACACCTGTCCACCCAGGTGCTCCCTGCCCAGGTGAGTGGGGAGGGGCTTCTTAACGTGCTGCAGCAGTGCTGGAGTGAGGAGCCCGACCTGAGACCGCCCTTCAGCACCATCAGGAGACGGCTGCGCGAGGCCAGCCCCGACAGGTAACACACACACACACACACACACACACACACACACACACACAGACCGCCCTTCAGCACCATCAGGAGACGGCTGCGCGAGGCCAGCCCCGACAGGTAACACACACACACACACACACACACACACACACACAGACCGCCCTTCACCACCATCAGGAGACAGCTGCGCGAGGCCAGCCCCAACAGGTAACACACACACACACACACACACACACACACACACAGACTGCCCTTCAGCACCATTAGGAGACAGCTGTGCGAGGCCAGCCCCGACAGGTAACACACACACACACACAGACCACCCTGCAAGAGAACAGCCGACAGGTAACACACACACACACACACACACACACACACACACACACACACACACACACACACACACACACACACACACACCACCTTTAAGCATCAGGAGATGCCTGCGAGAGACCAGCCCCAACAGGTAACACACACACACAAACACACACATTTGTCATTGTAGTTACCATCTATTAAACATGTGTCATAATGTTTGTAAAATTAGGAATATAGCTTTAGATGGCATGGAGAATCGAAAAATAGCTTAGTGTGTGTGTGTGTGTGTACCTGCTCCATAGCCACACTAACATCCTAGACAACATGGTGAGCAAGTTGGAGAAATACGCCAACCACCTGGAGGAAGTGGTGGAAGAGAGAACCAATCAGCTCACAGCAGAGAAAAGCCGCGCCAACAAACTCCTCTCCAGCATGTTGCCCCGGTAACAGAGGCCCTCCTTCATCTTCCTCTGCACAACAAGAATCTGTATTTCACACACACACACACACACACACACACACACAACCAGGCACCATTGGCGGAGCGAGGAGGTGGCTTCAAGGGCTCAAGCCCCGAATCTTTTTTTTTTGTGTGTTTTCAATTTCCAACGATTCTAATTTCTAATTTTACTTCCCTTTGGTTTCTCTATAAATGTTAGGCTACAAAATGTAGGCTACTATTACTGAGCAAATAGGCTATCCCTTATTTTCAAAGCCCAGTATTGACAGACAATCTGATTTCCCACACGATGAGTTTATGCAATGGCAGAGCTGAGATGTAGCGGTTTACGTCAGTTTAAACAGCAAGCCGGTAAAAAAAACTATTGTCAAGACATTAGGCAATTAGGCTACTGTACCCCGGAATACAAAAATAAACTTCAGAAAGACAGTTTGTTGTACTGTATTCATAGAGTCTCAATGACCGAATCAGTTGATTTACCTGTTGTCAGTTGAGTTCATTCAATTCATTTATTGTAGGCTAGTAGCCTAGGCAAATATGAAATGGAGATGTAACGTGGCTACCGGCGGGATTTTGAATTTGCATGTTTCAAACAATACCATGGGATTGATGTGTTCTCCATTTGAGGAACATAATCAATTGCAGACGTGCACAGACAGCTCAGACACAGAGCGCATATAGGCCTAGGTTAGGCTACTTTCACTTTCTAGAGTGCGCATTAATTACGTAAAAGATGCTTCATAGTAGGCCTACCAAAACAACGATCAAACATTATCAAGTGTATCATGACGTGTTGTCACAAAGACTTACTCCAATTAGAAAATCGAAACCAAAATCATGTAAGTCTAAGTGTTCTCTCATTGACGCCTGCAGCCTAAGGAAAATGAGATTTCAGTTTGTAAAATGTATCCCCCCCCCCAACTGAATTAGTCCCCCTATGTGAAGCACTGAAGGGGAGAATTCCCCCCATTTTGAAAAATGAGCTTTAAGCCCTGAATTAAACTTAGCTTCATGTGTTCCATTAAACATTATAACAAGTGGGTTCACAATGTGTGGAGCTGTGCTAAACCTGACCATAAGGCTACTTTTGCCAGAGTTCAAAGTAAAAATGTATTGAGACAAGGTAACATCCCATCAGGGTTATCTCAGCATAGTATACTAGCCTATAATATACAAACCATAACTCAAAAAAACGCTTAATTAACTAAGTGCCTGCTGATCAGATAGGCTATGCCTATAGACCCCTCTTGAAAGACCCAAAGTGCCAGTCAGATATACCTTGAGTCTCACATTTTTAAAGTCTCAATGTGTCCATTAGTTTACACAGAATTTACTAGAAGTCATTATTTAAGGGGTTATTTTTCAAAATTTTCTGCCGGAGGTGCATGCCCCCGGACCCCCCTAGCCTTCCTTTGTGTGACACTGGGCTAAGCACCCAATGTTTCAAATGTCTGGCTCCGCCCCTGCCAGGCACACACACACACAGGCACACACACACACACACACACACACCCAGGCACACGCACACACAGGCGCACACACACACACACACGCACACACCCAGGCACACATACACATATACATTATGCACATGCGCGCACATGCGCGCGCACACACACACACACACACACACACACACACACACAGACAGACACACACACAGACACACACACAGACACACACACACACACACACACACACACCTACACACACACACACACACCGAGAAAGCCAACGGAAAAGTTTCAAATGATAATTTGGAAATAATTTGGAGCCTGCCACCTATTGGAGTGTTTGAAAGAGCCATGAACTGTTAGTTCTTTAGTTTAAACTATTCCCTTCTATGCTTTTATTAGCTATTCCTGTTAGCTTGTGTTTGCAAAGCACATTGAATGTAACCTGACTCTCGCCAGATGAATTTCGTTCCGCCTAGCTCCACTCATCCATCTGGGACCAATCCATTGAAGTGTTGCTTCAGAAGGCTGGGCCTAATCAAAAAATGCTTGCATATGATTGAATAAGCCACTTGTCCGTCATCTATTGACGTGCTACTTCAACCACTCACATCGAAGCCAACCCGTGACGCTGAGAACAGTCTCACAGTCGCTTCTACGCTATGTCACATCTATGAAACTCCCGCCCTGCGTCTTGATTGGCTCTACCATACAATCTCGTGCAGAAATCACTCTCAATGGAAGAGGTCCCAGATGGATGTGAGAGAAGCTAGGCGGAGCTAAGCGGAACGAAATTCATCTGGCGAGAGTCAGGTTATATTACACCTGCCCATTATCAAAATATGACTATTGATAATTTTACATTGAAAATTGGTTGGTTACATTGTTTACATTGAATGACCTCTGTGTATGAAATGTGCTATATAAATATAAATATAAATAAAGTTGACTGGACTTGACTAGCTGGACTGGCCCTGTGCTCAGTCAGCTGCCCAAAGCACACACACGCACGCACGCACGCACACACACACACGCACACACACACACACAAACGCACACACAAACGCACACACACACACGTGAAGAGTCCACCAGGCACGGTTCAGCCCATTGCTCAACATCACGTCACGTGTGTGTGCGTGTGTGTGCGTGTGTGTGTGTGTGTTTGTGTGTGTGCGTGTGTGTGCGTGTGTGCGTGTGTGTGCGTGTTTATGTGCGTTTGTGTGCATGCATGTGTGTGTTTGTATAAGTACGTGTGTGTGCATGTGTGTGTGTGTGTGTCTGCGTGTGTGTGCGTGTGTTTGTGTGTTTGTGTGCGTGCATGTGTGTGTTTGTGTAAGTACGTGTGTGTGTGTGTGTGCGTGCGTGTGTGTGCATGTGCGTGTGTGCATGTGTGTGTGTCTGTGTGCGTGCGTGCATGCGTGTGTGTGTGCATGTCGTGTGTGTGTCAGGTACATTGCGGAGCAGCTGATGGCGGGTCAGACTGTGGCACCTCAGAGCTATGACATGGTGACCATCTTTTTCTCGGACATCGTGGGCTTCACGTCCATGTGTTCCATCAGCTCGGCCATGGAGGTGGTCACCCTCCTCAATGACCTTTACACACTCTTCGATGACATCATCACCATCTACGACGTCTACAAGGCATGTGATTAACTAAACATTCATACACACATTCTCACACACACACACACGCACACATTCACACACACACAAACACACGCACGCACGCACGCACACACACACACACACACACACGCACACACACCCAGTGGTCACTACTACATCTGGTGTAAATGTGTACACATCTGGTGTGATTAAACGTTAATGTAGAACTTTACAACAGCTCTGTGTCAGAGACAGGCTGGAGGGAGAAAACATGTTGCTTTCAAAACAGTGCTCAGACCAAGGCACTCTTCTTAATATTAAAATACACTAGCTTTAATTAATATGCTAGTTCATCATAGAACTTTTAAAAACAATTGTTGGCAACATGTTTGGTTGGGCCTCAAGGTGCAGGTGCATTAACAGGGCAAGGATGACCATCTGTGTTCCAACCGGAATACCCTCAGTGTTCCAACCGGAATACCCAGAACCAGAGCCATATAAACAGAGATGGTTAACTATAGAATCTTTGATATAAAGGTACAGTTGCGACAACTCCATTGACGCTAATGTTCCATTTTTTTCCAACAATGGCAGCTAATGGAAGTCTCAAATAGTTCCCGGAAGTTAACAATTAATAATAGCAGCAGTGCAGTTAAAGCAGTATAGACTGTTTGTAGCCAACATTTCAGACTCAGATTTACATTCCTTTTGCCTCATTCAAATAATAATAATAATAACAGTAATAGCAGTAAAGTAATAGTAGGCTATCAATAGCCTAATTATAATAATAAACGATTTATGTATCGACAATGACTTTTCTGCTGCTTAGTCTTTATCAGTTCCTCATCAAATAAATTTAGCATCAAATAAAGATGCTAAAAGCCCAATAAATGTGCCACACGTAATAGCACAGATACCCCTTGCCTATCCCATTTCAATTAGGCATCACTACACCACCACGAACAAGCTGTCATTAAGTTTTTGCGTTTAGTAGGCCTTCAACTTTTATGACGTGACATTTCTTGGGCATTTAGCTTCACCATCACGTCAAGTTGTAACGTATGTGCAATGCTCATCTAGGCTATGGATTTAAGTGGCTTAAAGGCAGCAAAAGTGGGATATAGTGCAACTGCTTCCCCAAAACAATTCCTCCATAACTGTGTATTTAATCGTTTCATATGTGGATAACTTTCAGTGGACTAAACAAAAGGTAAAGATTTTGTTATCACAAGGCTAGCTGTTTTTTTGCTGGCGAAGCATATAGCCAACTTTGTTTGCAGCAGTGAAGCTAAGTTTGTTGTTAACATTGTTGGTAACTGTCAGGGAATTTAACCCCAACATATAGATACCACAACACCTAGTATTTGACCTATCAAATTATGATACAAGCATGAAATTCGACATGTATGTGCTTAAGACCAATACAATCAAATCTACCTGATTGGCCACTTGAAATGGCGGCCATTTTCCAAGATGGCCGCCAAAAAAGACCCCAGAAATTGATTTATTGCATAGAATTGACCTAGCAAATTATGATACAAGCACGAAACTCAACATGTATGTGGTCAAGACCAATACAATGAAATCTAACTGATTGGCCACTTGAAATGGTGGCCATTTTCCAAGATGGCTGCCAAAAAAGACCCTAGAAATTGATTTATTGCACAGAATTGTCAAAGCAAAATATGATGGACGCATGAAATTTGGCATGGATGTGATCAAGACCAATACAATCAAATCCACTTGATGGTAACACTCCATAATAAGGTGCCATAATAAATAATAAACTAGTAATTAGCTAACCCTTTGTTAATATTTGTTAATTGTTACTAACATATCTATTTGGCACAAGTTAATAGTTTTTTCATCATTAATTAAATATTAGTTGTTTGCATAAAATCTGTATGTTAATGTTTTAGCAAATGTATTAACTAATATTGTATTAATATGTGTTAATAGTTAACTAAATGTCTTTTTGGCACTAATTAACAGTTATTTCTTACATCATTTAAATGTTAAATGTTTATTTACAAACTATATGTTAATAGAAAAGTTTGTGACTTATTATTATTTAACTAATTCAGGGGCACATGCACACACATCAATAGCACAAACAAAATATATAGTGCTAATGCAATACAACAAGCCAATCAACCACAAACCAGTAAATAAATGATAGATATGCAACAGTGCAGTATAAAAACAGCTTTGTGGGTGGATGGAAATTTCAAGCATCATGCAAGGACATATCTGGGTATTATAGCACTTCAATAGTTGCCCATATAAATTTAAAAAAGGCCTAGCCTACAGACAATGTCAACCTAATAACACAGGTAATTAAATAATTGGAAAAAAAACAGGCACTTTGAATAGGTTTGTACGAGAACGATTAAAGTAGCCCTATAGCTAGCTTATTAGCTTGTGCTAGTTTCAATAACGTCAATGCTTTAGCTCCTCTAACCTTTCTCTCTGCCTTCCATCCATATATGTAAAACAGCAAGCAACCACGCAAATCCGTCGACTGTCAAAACTCCTGTAGTTTTCCTCGAACTTGATAGTTTGTAGGGTCATGCCATTAGACGAGGGGCCGCTCATTTATCCCCCTACATTTCTGTAAATAGACTTGACCTGCAATCGGTTCATTGGATAAACCAGAAACACATTCCCCATTCCCAGGAGGCTTTGCTCTATTCTAGCTTAGGCTCATGGGCGGATTATGATCTTTCGGGCCCCTGGGCCCAGATGTATTAAGGGCCCCCCACTTATTGTCGTATATGTGGGAGGGGGGGTTTGGGGGTCCTGTATTCTGGTGCATTTTGGGGATGGCCAATAGTAAATTCAATCAGATTCATAGTCTACATCCTGATTTGTTGATATTGAGGCAATGATTCCATGCAAAGGCTTGGGCTTCAGGGCCCCCTGACCCCTTGGGCCCCTGGACCTGGGCCCGGTAGGCCCGTGCAGTAATCCTGCTGCTGTAAGCCATCCCTGCTTAGGCTTACGTTAATTTAAGTACAAACAAACAAATTAAATTGTCATTTTTTTTATTTGTGATGAAAGTTCTGTAACGCCTGAATAAGACAAAAATGAATTAAGATAAAAAATGAAGGCTAGCCTACACAAAAATCAGCATGGGAGAGATGAATGTGCGCAGGGTAACCATGAATGACATATAGGCAGTGAGCGAGTGGTATAAATATTGGTTGGACTTCCTGAACTTTAAAGTGGAAAATTCTTAGTGCATCTGTCAGGTCGATGGCCGCGATAATAGCTCTATGGGCCGGCCCGCACCGCGCAGACTGATCGGCCGGCCCACCGGGAATACTCCAGTTTCTCCAAAGGGGGCTCCAAAACACCAATCTCAATAAAGCTGCTTAATTACGGCGAAAATCACATACAAACACTAAACTACATTTCTAACTCTGTTACACCCCCCTCCCCTGAATTTCACCAAATTCAAGCAGCAACCAAATAGTACTTCCAAAGGCAAAGAGTACACTACGTTCAAACACTAGACAAAGGGTCACCAATTACAGGACAACCAACCACAAAGGTATCCAATAAGGATGAAGTGGAAGAAGAGGTGTGCAAACCCTCACACAACCAACCACTGGCAGTAGGGTGCCTTATGCACCCCACAAGACCATACAGCCATAAACCATACATTCCATAAATTCTCCACAAAGCTAATCAGAAAAGCTAGATAAATAATAATGTCATTAACTTTTATATTAGCATATAGTTTGTAAATGAACATTTAATATTTAAATGATGTAAGAAATAACTGTTAATTAGTGCCAAAAGACATTTAGTTAACTATTAACAAATATTAATACAATATTAGTTAATAGATTTGTTAAAACATTAACATACAGATTTTATGCAAACAACTAATATGTAATTAATGATGAAAAATCTATTAACTTGTGCCAAATAGATATTTTAGTAACAATTAACAAATATTAACAAAGGGTTAGGTAATTACTAGTTTGCTATTTATTATGGCACCTTATTATGGAGTATTACCCACTTGATTTGCTACTTGAAATGCTGTCCATTTTCCAAGATGGCGTCCAAAAAGACCCGAGAAATTTCAAATGTGCAAATTGCAAATGTGGTGTAAATAATTGTTCACTCTCCTTAAATATGTTTCCATAGATGATGAAGTGATAAAAATGTTCCACAATGACAAATAAGCCACTTATGACACACAAATAGCATGGTGATAACATGCTAATAATGCCAGTTTTTAATGTCAATGGAAGGCGTTGCGTGATGCCACCCCCCACCCCCCCAAACAAATAAAATGGTTATGACATGCTAATAATACAATGACACTAATATGCTGATAACGGCAATTCATGGTTTTCTCGATGTTGCTGTTAAACAAAAGATGCGTTTACACCAGAAACAACCGCAGCTACCAAGTAGCCAAGATCGTTGAAGAAGCGTTGTCATGAATTCTCTTTTTTCGCTCTGGACGTGACATTGACATGTTTGATTTAGCTAATCACATAACGGCTCTGGACGTGACATTGACATGTTTGATTTAGCTAATCACATAACGGCTCTGGCTTGTCAGCCTGGGACATTCGAAGATAAGAGCATTCCAATTGCTTTTTGACATGTTTGATTTAGCTAATCACATAACGGCTCTGGCTCGTCAGCCTGGGACATTCGAAGATAAGAGCATTCCAATTGCTTTTTGACATGTTTGATTTAGCTAATCACATAACGGCTCTGGCTCGTCAGCCTGGGACATTCGAAGATAAGAGCATTCCAATTGCTTTTTGACATGTTTGATTTAGCTAATCACATAACGGCTCTGGCTCGTCAGCCTGGGACATTCGAAGATAAGAGCATTCCAATTGTTTTTTGACATGTTTGATTTAGCTAATCACATAACGGCTCTGGCTCGTCAGCCTGGGACATTCGAAGATAAGAGCATTCCAATTGTTTTTTGCCGAACCGCTCATTGCCATCATATTAGCTGACTTTTAATGGCTAAATCGCTTAATCGCTCTGGTCGCCCAGATTGGTTCGCTCCCGGCAAATTCACTTAGGTCGCTTTATTCGCCGACCCTCCATAGACAGATAATGACTTCCGTCTTTCCGGTCGCATAGGTCGCTTTTGGTTTTACATGCAAATAACAGCGGTAACAGTTATTAACGACAAATAAGCCCCTTATAACACACTGATAACATGGTGATAACATGCTAATAATGACAATTCTTGATGTCAATGGAGGGTGGTGCGTGATGCGATACCATTGTGGTAATAATATGCTAATAACGGTAATTTATGATTTTCTCGATATGGGTGTTTAAAAACACTAATAACGTGCTAATGGTACTAACGGTAATAATGTTCCGCGAGTTAGAGAACAAGGCAACCAGAGTGAATCAATCAGCAGTGGTCCAATGTCGCTGTAAGTGGCTAAAATTAATTCCGAATAACCTCAGTGGCTGGTTTAAAGGAGAATTCCGGTGTGATATTGACCTAAAGTGTATTGAAACATGATACCGAGTGTGAACGTATGTCTCATAGCCCATCTCGGCTTGTCCCCTGCACTCCAAAATCTGGCGCTAGTTAGCCGATGCTACCAACAGCTTTTTCAATAGTGGTGCTTCGGCATCGGGCTAGCCATGCAAATAAATCACTGTTTTACACCCATTTACGAGGCTCAATGTATCTCCACACTTCATTGGTAGACTTCCGAGGGCCCTGACATTTAAAACGAGACATTGAGAACTTTGAAAAAGCAGTAAAAAAGCAAAATCAGATTCCAAAAAGAATTCAGTGGAAATGCATGGATTCCAGTTGCTGCTACTGGAAGAAACTGGAATCCATGCATTTCCACTGAATTCTTTTTGGAATCTGATCCCTTATCATACCTGTTCAGTCTTACTCGTTGCTCGACTTATCGTGACTAAATTCAAGATGGCTGCAAACGCTAAACTTCGTGAAGATACTGTCTGTATAAATCGTCTTGTAAGTAAACTACCAGTGCTTTTTCACTGAATCTCAGTTATGTGCCTTTTTGCTTGATTTTTGCTTGATTGAATTTCCAATGACTTCATCATAGAAGGAAACAGAAATGTAGTGAATGTTAACATTGATTTGGGCCACATCTGCTAAATTAATTGCAATTAATGAAGTTCTAGTGTCTTATTTGGTGGCCATCTTTAAAAATGGCTGCCATATTACATTTTCAAGTTGCAAATGAGGTGGATTTGATTATATTGCTCTTTAGCACAAACACACAAAATTACATACTTGTATCATAATTTTCTTGCTCACTTCTGAGCTAAATTCAGTCTTTTGGCGGCCATATTGTAAAATGGCTTCCATTTCAAGTGGCGAGTCAGGTAGATTTGATTGTATTGTTTTTTTAGCACATTCATGCCAAAATTCATGCTTGTATAATAACTTGTTTGATCAATTCTGTGCAACAAATCCATTTCTATGGTATTTTTTGGCGGCCATCTTGGAAAATGGCCGTCATTTAAACTGGAAAATCAGTTAGAATGTATTGCGTTGGTCTTAAGCACATACCTGCCAAATTTCATGGCTGTATCATAATTTCCTTGGTCAATTCTGTACAACAAATCAATTTTTAGAGTTTTTCATGGTGGCCATTTTGGAAAATGGCCGCCATTAAAAATGGCAAATCAGGCAGATTTTATTGTATTGGTCTTGAGCACATACATGCCTAATTTCATGCTTGTATCATAATATCTTTGGTCAATTCTGAGCAATAAATCAATTTCTGGGGTCTTTTTTGGCGGCCATCTTGGAAAATGGCCGCCATTTCAAGTGGCCAATCAGGTAGATTTGATTTTATTGGTCTTGAGCACATACCTGCTGAATTCCACGCTTGTATCATAATTTGCACGATTTTTCCTGTAGCCGCTCTACTATAACTTGTACTCAGTGCATGATCACTGATCAAATTGCTATTTTCTGACAGGATGAGCACAACCATGCAGGTTCTCTGAATCTCAAGCTCTTTAGCCTGGCCCTAGCATCTTTATGCTGTATTCACAGCATGGTGAATGACAAACAGTGACAAAATGCTGTTGTTTATGAGTTCATAGCCTGGTTATTTATCAAGGACTATATCACGTTTTATATGTTATTATGATCACTCGCATCACATTACCATGGGGTTACTTTATAGGTAATGCTACGGTTAACTTAACATGCCCACCATTACACTGGAGAGATGTTAGAAAACTTTTAAACTTTATTCTCTCGAGACGCTAGCTACTTAAGGTAGTTCGCTCATTATCTCAGATCAGTGAAGAACTACCAGAGAAAACGTTGGGGAGAAAACTCAGACAAGTTAATGTTAGACTTAGACTAGCTGTGTTACAGTTTCTCGTTGCAAAATTAAAATCTCCATGCGCTTTTGTAGGCTAAACGCAGTCTTAAAAACACTGTTTACAGCTCTTGAGTCACGTACTAGGCTAGGTCATTTTTTTTATAACGATAATTTAGATAGGCCTAGGCTACACTTATGAGGTGGGTGCTATTGCGTTTTCTAAAGAATCTCCCGTCTTGGTTTTGTACAGAAATTAATATTAAGTGACACATACGTAAAAGGGAGAAAAAAAGGTCACCTTCCGATATTTAGCAGGCTGGTCTGGAATTTAATTTAATATTGTTGTAATGGTAGGAGAACTACACAGTTTACACAGTACTTACACTGTGTTATAAATATTGTATATCAATGCATTTATTGTCTGTCAATTACCCAAAATTGTGGCTCTGTCTCTTATTGAACAGTAGCTTATTTAATGCATTCTAATCCATTGTCAATCACTTCCGGGAACTTTTTGAAGTTTGCATGAACCATGTGACCTTAACTAATTTTGAACACCCATTGTTGCAACTTTTATATGGCTCTGCGCAGAGCCAGAGCCTTATAGATCTCTCTCTAGGGCTCTGAGAATACCAAGTCACCATGTTCCAACCGGAATACCAAGTCACCGTGTTCCAACCGGAATACCAAGTCACCGTGTTCCAACCGGAATACCAAGCCACAGCAATAGGCTTCAGATGGGGTCACCAAAGAACTAAATAAGTATGAAGAACATATCCACACATATCCATAGTATCATCCAGCACTTCACAATGCTAGTAGAATGCTCCTTTGACTTGAATGGGATTTTCCAACGTTATATGGTAAAATATGCACCATGTAATGGCCGCTGAAATATATGATGACCGCTGTCAATGGCAATGAGTTTTGTTCCTCTGATTCACTTCTTTCATATCACTCCGCAAGTAGTCCGGTCACTTTTTGCAATGAAACTTCATTCAAAAGTCAAAGCAGACGGTTGATCGGCTGTTGTATAAAATAAGTCCCTTCAGAGCGAGCCAAGACCTCTCCATCCGGTTCGCCATTGGAACTTATTTTCCCGATATTGACCAGCGTTCTAAGTGTTTTCCTTCATAGCATAATCACAATTACCAATTTTAGCTGTACGTCCATGTTCGGCACGTCGGTATCGTAACTGCCGTTTAGTGAGCCCAACGGGAAACAGCATGAAACAGCATGGCACAGCGCCCAACATGAAACAGCAGGGCACAAAGAGCACTTCAGCACACACATGACATGACTAGTACATATACACATGACATGACATGTTTAGCAGTAAATATACAAATGACATGACATGTTTAGCAGTAAACATACAAACATACATACAAGGGGTAGACAGGACAGGAAGACAGGGCATTGAGGAGGAATACAGCATAACATGAGGAGAGGGGAGGAGAAAAAGCAGCCCCCAGACTATGCTCCTGTGGGGAGTACTGTGTTGGAACAGGAAAAACACCTTAGCAACATAAGCTGGCTGGCCCTTGCAAGAGCTGCGTCCAAATCTTTAGATGAGTAGCCACGTTCTCTGAAGCAATTATACACCATCATCTTCACAATTTCTGTTCAAATCATGATCATTATCGCAAATCCTACGTTGTCTCTGAAAATGTCCGAAAGGAGGTTCTTAGTAAGTGTAGGAGGACGGAACTTTTAGCGTGAAGTTTTATGTGCATCCTTCCTAAATATCACAACATCTTTATACATTTCAAGATCAAGAAAGTGAATTTTATCTTTATCATATTCAGGGATAACTTAACATTGGTATTTGCTGCTTTCAAATAATCATGAAATGACAATAATTATTTTTCAGTCCCCCTGATGTCATCAATGAACCATGCCCACCAAATAATTTCATCTCTATGTCAGTGTTGTCATGACGATGGAATGTTTACCCTTCCGTTAGGTGGAAACCATCGGCGACGCCTACATGGTGGCCAGTGGGCTCCCGATCGTCAACGGCAACAAGCATGCGGACGAAATCTCCACCATGGCACTGCACTTCCTGGCGGCTATCCAACTGTTTAAGATCCGCCACATGCCCACCGAGAGGCTGGCACTCCGCATAGGCATCAACTCAGGTACACACACACACACACCACACACACCGCCACATGCCCACCGAGAGGCTGGCACTCCGCATAGGCATCAACTCAGGTACACACACACACACACACACACACACACACACACACACACACACACACACACCACCACATACCCACCGAGACACACAAACACACTGACTGACCCCTCCTCTGTTCACATTCAGATAAGGAGGTCTGAGCAGCGTAGTAATTCCCCCTAATACACACACACACACGCTGTCATGGCTCTCTCTCCCCTCAGGTCCGGTGGTGGCGGGGGTGGTGGGCACCTCCATGCCCAGATACTGTCTGTTTGGGGACACGGTCAACATGGCGTCCAGGATGGAGAGCAACAGCCTGTGTGAGTCCCTTACCCAGCACACACACACACACACACACACACACACGCACACACGCAATACACACACACGCATACACACACACACACACACCACACACACGCAACACACACACACACACACATACATACATACATACATACACACACACACACACACACACACACACACACACACACACAGCCTGGATTTAATTCCAGAGTCAACCGTTGCGAGTCTGTGTCATGCTGGATAGAAGTGTCTGATAAATAATATATTATATATCGATATTAAGTTGATGTTATGTATTGATATTATATTATATTATATTAATATTATATTGAAACAGTCAAACTTACTAGTCAACATTAACTCAAACGTGATGCCGTAATGTCAACTTTAACTCAAACGTGATGCCGTAATGTCAACTTTAACTCAAACGTGATGCCGTAGTGTATTGTGTAATGATGTGATGTGATGTGATGTCAATGTGACTGACATGCTGATGATGTCGTACGGCAGCCCTGAAGATCCATATCTCCCAGAGCACCGCAAACATCCTGAGGGAGATGGGGGTCTTTGAGCTCGAGGAGAGAGGGGACATCGACATCAAGGTGCACACCTGGAGTCTTGCAGCCACTAGCGTACCTGCTTATCGTACATATATCTACAGTATATCTACAGTATCTATAGCATATCTACAGTATCTACAATATCTATACTGTAGTATCTATAGCATATCTACAGTATCTATAGTATATCTACAGTATCTATAGTATCTACAGTATATCTACAGTATCTATATCATATCTACAGTATCTATAGCATATCTACAGTATCTACAGTATCTATAGCATATCTACAGTATCTATAGTATATCTACAGTATCTGTGTGTTCACTGTGTGTTGAGTGTGTTTCACTAATTCACGGATTGGGATAAATGCAGAGACCAAATTTCCCTCACGGGATCAAAAGAGTATATATACTTATAAGCCACCTGAGGTGTATGTTACAAGAGGTGGGGTGGTTACATATCCGGTATGATAATGCATTAGGTCAGAAAGTTCAAATAGTCCAGTGTAGGAGATGGAATTGTCCAGGGTGATTAGGAGTTGTCATAGGGCAAGTAGTGGGTCGCTAGGCTGTACGGGCCAGGAGTCCGGGCAGGGGGACAGCAATAGGCGATGATAGGGCAGCCGTAGGGACGGGACTTCAGGTGAGATGAGTGAGATGAGGGCCAAACACACGGATGGCTGGTGACTGGTGATGGTATACCTCACAAGTGAGGTAAGGGGGGAAGAAAGAGAGATGTAGAGTGGGTTAGTATTACTATAAATCAAAATGGTTAATATCATTAGTATATCAATGGTAATATGTCGTGATACCATAGTGAGAATAGGCAAGAGAGGGAGAGTTGAGAGAGAGAGAGAGAGAGAGAGAAGGGGAGAGAGGAGAGGGGGGGGGGGTTGTACGGCGTGACACATGAAAAGTCCTTGACAGCACTATGCTATAGCAGCATAACTAAGGCATGGTGAGGGTTAGTCGACACCAGCGCAGGTATGGTCAGTAACCACCATCGCACGCATGACTGGGGTGCCAGTTACACGAGGACACAGCAGGGTGGTCCATTCCAAAAAACCCAGAGGGGGGTGAAGTTCCACACTGCACCATACCTAACTATGGGAAGCACTAAAGAGGTGTGTTTTAAGTCTAGACTTAAAAATAGGGAGGCTGTCTGCTAATCGGATTGAGGGAGGGAGATTATTCCAGAGGAGGGGTGCGCGGTAGCAGAAAGCTCTGCCTCCTACTGTAGTTTTTGAAATTCTTGGGATTACAAGAAGTCCAGTATTCTGTGATCATAGCGGTCTAGGTGGGTTATATAAGGACATCTGCAGTATATCTAGTATACAGTATACCCACAGGATATAGTATCTATAGTATATATACCATATTTCTACAGTATATCTACAGTAAATACATATTATCTACAGTATAGTATATGTACAGTATATAGTATACAGTACCCTCCAGAATTATTGGCACCTCTGCTAAAGTTGACTAGCCTAGAAATCTAGCCGCACCCTAGCGGTAGCTAATCTAGCAACTCTCCATTGGCTTGTCAGCTGGAAAAATTCAACTTCGATAGGGTCAATCACATCGTGTATAGAGACGTTAGGCTTAACATGATTGATGGCAAAGTTGCAACGGTTAGGCTTGAATTCCCTGCTAGATGTGTTACCCAGATGTGTTACCCAGATTCAGACATATTGTTGAATAACACATTGTTAACTTGTAGTATATGTAGTGTTGTGTTAGTGTGTGTTCCACAGTAAATCTCATCAGTAGCTGTGTGTACGTTTGTGTGTGTGTGTGTGTGTGTGTGTGTGTGCAGGGGAAAGGCAATCAGAAGACATTCTGGCTGAAGAGTAAGAAGGGGTTTGTGTTCCCCCCTAAAGACAGTCCTGGAACCACCAGCCACAAAGCTACCCCGGAGGTACACACACACACACACACACACACACACACACACACACACACACACAGGGTGCGATTTGTGTAAAAACCAGAGGGGGGGATGATTTTGATTAAGTTTGTAAACCCCCCCCCCCCCCCCCACCCAAAAAAAAAAAATGAACAAACGAACAATTCATAGCCTAGTAATGTCATGGCTAATAATACCCTATATTATTTTTGCCACCTTTGTAACATTTTAGTTTTAATTTACCGTGGTGTATGACTTTAAACAGCGAGTGTGCTTGGTATGATGATCAGCTCCTCTAATGCAGGGTAGGACTACGTTTTGACAAGCATACAAATTCACCTTGTTCTTGCCCCATCTGAAATGACTCCTCTACTTTTGCTGCCTCCATCCTTTCTGTATTTGTTGTGTAAGAAAAACGTTGTATATGATGGCACTGAAGTCTTAAGTTAGTGAATTGGCTATCAGTGTTAGTTGGTAACCAAATAGCACATTGCGCTACACGCTGCGTAGGCTACGTGCATTCTCTCTCCTGCTGATTTGCGTTCAGTAGCCAAGTGCGTAATATTGCAAAAGTTGAAAAAATAAATGTGTTTATTGTAGCCTACAGAAAATAAATAGCCTAACATACTGTCAGTTAATTGCCTACAGTGCAGTGAAGAGTTTGGAGAGTAAAGTTATAGGGCAACTTGAAGTTTTATGAAAATAATTTACGAACCAGAACATAAAGACCATGAAGCTTCTATTTCTTGCAGCTGTTAAAACACCCGCTAGATAGTTTAAATACCCACCAACATTCGTTTTTGCAGTAGCCTACAGATTATTTCTAAAAATGATTTGTCTACTAGGCCTAGCCTACTGGCTGATTTATCAAACGAGTGCTTTCTCGTTCGTCCTCCGCAAACTACAGGTGTTTCAGTAGTGTTTTGAATAAGCGATGCCAAGCAATTTCTGTAACACTTTTTGTGACATTCAGCAAATATCTCCTCATTTAATGTAAGTTCCTTTGGACAATAGGCCTACGTTCTACTCTACGTCCAGTTGTCCTCCATCTCAGTTGCATCAGTTTTCTAATTTTGAAGGTTGTAAAACATTATTATGCTTCACTGAATCCTTCTCATTTTCTTTCATTTGTACAGCTAACTTTTCCATTGAAACTAGCCATTTATGACACACTCGACATTCTGAAATGTCCTGCACGATCAAGGCCAAATTAAGTTATCACGCAGCCACTGTGTCAGCAGCATCAGTGCTGACGGTGACGGTGCGTTTCTGATGTCAGATTATTATGTAGGCTAGCCTACTAGACTGTTCTCACGTTGCAGCGCTTTACTTATCTGAAGTAGCATTAATCAATATGAGGGGCAGAGGGGGATAAATGTTGTCGCCACCGGGGATAAAAATAATTTAGCAGAGGTAGGGATAGGAAAACCAGAGGGGGGGAAATCCTCACCATCCCCCCCTACAAATCGCATCCTGCACACACACACACACACACACACATACACACATACACACACACACACTGTCTCTCATACACACATTTAAAGGCACCCCTGATAAGTTGACTAAAAACACGTATAAAAATAATCTATTGCCAAAAGATTATATTTTATCTTATTACACGGATCTTCACAAGGCAAGTAGAACGCTCCATTGACTTGAATGGGATTTCCCAAAGTTCTAGCGGTCATTATTTCTGAGGAAAGGACCTCTGAAAAAAATAATGACCGCTGTCAATGGCAATGGAGTTTGTGCTTCTAATAGACCGGTTTCAGGTCCCTAACAACCGTCGTTAAGGACAAGCAAACCCACAGCGGTATAGCAATACATTGAGAGAAAGACGCAAGGAGCTTGAAAATTGTTAACTTTTGGCAGAGAAAAGCAGACGGAAATTCCCCTGTGTGGTACAGGAGACATTTCATTTTTTTGTGATGTGTCCGTTCAAAGCTAAAAATGTTTAAAACGCCAATAAAGTAGGCAGGCCTAGGTGCTAGACATTTGGATACAAAGCATGCATTATGAAGCTACGAAGTTATGCCACAAATGTTATCTTCATGCTCAAGAGGAAAAACTTGTCATGTAGGCTAAATAGCATAGGGTAGTGACGTTAACAAAGTGTTTTTTTTTTTATCATATTCCTCAGCATATCATTTTAATGAGAGACTTATGATCCATGAGAACGGAGGCTAACGTTAGCCTACATTTCACGCAAATGACAATATGCAGGGTAGCCTAAAGTTAAAGTTGACACTCCATTTGAGTTGTTTGTTTTAAGAAAGAAGACATGGGCTTGCAAGTAACGTTATTGCATAGGCCTCCTAAAAGGTAGCCTAGCTTATAGCTAATCCGTTATAGGCTCCTGTCCTGTCAAGTTAACATCCAGCACAATGCACTTTGTGCATTGTAACGTTATTTCAGTCAATCGTTCAATGTGTGGACAGCATAGGCTACTTTATCAACGTAATTATCCTCTGACCTCAGGGGGAAATGATTGTCCAAGTTCAGCCAGCTTGTTTTCTATGCGCTGTCAGTGTAAACCATATCAAGTTCAGCCAGCTTGCTTTCTATGCGCTGTCAGTGTAGACCATAGATCATTATTGGGAAAAAAAGTCCCTTCAGGGCGGAACAAGACCCCTCCTCTGCGCGTCGTGGGTCCAGTTCGCCCTGTCGGGACTTATTTTCCCAATAATGATCGGTGTTCTATACATTATC
This sequence comes from Alosa sapidissima, assembly GCF_018492685.1. NCBI lineage: Eukaryota > Metazoa > Chordata > Actinopteri > Clupeiformes > Clupeidae > Alosa > Alosa sapidissima. The sequence goes on along the minus strand of NC_055978.1, from coordinate 30,233,953 downwards.
CCTTACTTGTTTACTCAACTTTACCAGGGGTGCCTATAAATGTGGGGGGCACTGTCACTATTTCTGCATTAATTATTGATTATTGATTATTGATTGATGAGTTACAGAGGATATTAAATGGATACATGTGACACCAAAGGCACTGCACTGAAAGGGGGTTCATACACTCTGTGTATTGTGTGTGTGTGTGCGTGTGTGTGTGTGTGTGTCTTTGTGTATGTGTGTGTGTCTTTGTGTGGGTATTTTTGTGTGTCTTTGTGTGTGTGTGTGTGTGTGTGTGTGTGTGTGTGTGTGTGTCTTTGTGTGTGTGTGTGTGTGTGTGTGTGTGTGTGTGTCTTTGTGTGTGTGTGTGTGTGTGTGTCTTTGTGTGTGTGTGTGTGTGTGTGTGTCAGGATAAAATGCCACTGAAGGAGCACAAAGACAGAGTGAGGACTCAGCGCACCGTGGGAATGGCGGCTGACATGACACTCGCCGTACCAAACGTTGAAATACCATAGCAACAAGATCTACCATAGACATAACAGGTCTCCTACGGCAACAATCTGGTACTGGACTCTACTGCCCTCTGCTGGACGCCACACATATGATGGTGCTGAATGAGTGTGATGCTTCACTCCCCAGTCAGGGTTCAACACAAGCAATGGTAAAGGGCATGCAAAGAGTATGTTGGGCGTTTCTTGGTGTTTTATGCCCCTAACGTTGTCTTCAAGGCAGCGCTGCCTGGAAGGCACTAGGGTTAGGCCTGGGTTAAGGTTAGGATTAAGGTTAGGGTTGGGGTTAAGGTTAGGATTAAGGTTAGGGTTGGGGTTAGGATTAGGTGCCTTTAAGTCAGCGGTGGCAGCGCTGCCTGGAAGACGACGTTGGGGGCATAAAACACCATCGAGCGATGTTGGGCAAGTTGATTGGCCAGCTCTCATTTTTTATACCAGTTCAATGTTCTATCATCTGGGGATTAAGCACGTTGAATCAGTTGTTTGGACAAACTTTACAATGTATACACGAGTGTGAGTGTGTGTGTGTGTGTGTGTGTGTGTGTGCTTGTGTGTGTTTGTGTGTGTCAGATATAAGGGGCAGCAGAGTGAGTCATGTTGGACAATGTTTATTATAATGGCAAAAACACAAATGTCTTCAAATCATTTGCAATCCAATAAAACAAATGAAACATACTCCTCAGCTAATCATTTGGACATTCTTCTGCTCTCTGATATACACTATCTGTGGTGAGAGTCCTGACCCAGGAACACACACACACAGACACACACACACACACACACACACACACACACACACACTGCGCTGTGATCTTCTGGTCTCTAGAGAACGGAGGGGAGGATTTACATGGCATGAGCTAGAGGAGTGTGTGCTTCTTCCCCTGAGAGATGGATGTGTGTGTGTGTGTGCATGTGTGGGTGTGTTTGTTTATGTGTGTGTGTGTCTGTACGTGTGTGAGTGTGTGTGTGTGTGTGTGTGTGTCTGTACGTTTGTGTGTGTGTGTCTGTATGTGTGTGAGTGTGTGTGTGCACACCATAGAGAGACCAAAGCCTTGTGTGGACTTTCAGGAATGTTGAGCTTCACAGTAGTCTTGGCAGGTTGTTGAAGTTCCCTAGTATACTCACAAAGGCGATACACATAGCGCACAGATACACACCTGCCAAAGAGAAGACAGGAGT
>NC_055978.1:30224783-30227283 GCF_018492685.1 Alosa sapidissima | reverse complement strand
ACCTACAGTATTTGTATGTGTGCTTCAAATAAACACATTTATCTGTTTTCAACGTTATGTAGCAGAATAACCCCAAATCTGGTTTGCGTTGGAGAGAGAGAGCATGCACAAACTTTATGGTACCAGCCAATTCAGTAGGCTAACTCAAGACTTCAAGGCCATCATATAGGCTACAACGTTTTTAAGAAACAAACAAAATACTAACATAACAGTGAAGTGGTTCGTTTTTTCATGGTTTATTTTTTCCAAAAGCATCCTCTCCCCATGTGTCTATTGCATTTACGTAAGGAGCTTGGAACAAAGTTGGGTTTTCTTCGTTTTCATTTTCTCTAGGCATATTTATGCTCAACAAATATCAGCAGTGAGGTCACAGAAAACCGACCGTGTTGGCTAACAATTTATTAAATACTCCTGTTATTGTCGTCAACGACGTCGCTGTAGGCTACTGCCTTTTCAGTGCCTTCTGCTTATGATGATTCAGTCTTCTGAATTTGTTTGGCCTTGCCATGCAGTTGTAGGCTACGTGTCTCTTGCTGTTCCCTTCATGTGTTCTATCACAATGCTGTCTGCCCTCATGGACAGTAGCTCCGTGATGTCTGCATCTTTCCAGGTCGGAGATTTTCTGGACAGCACTATGCCACTCCATCATAACACTGGCATTTAAGTCAGATCTAACCACATGGACGCACGAAAGAAACGTTACCGACACGCCCTCTCACTAGGTGTGAATTTTAACCACATGTTCTATGCTTCGTTCAGACACAGCACATTTACATAATGTCCGGAGGAAATACTAGGGGGGGAGCAGTAGAACAACCGGCTAAATTCAGACTTCCATATGACCGGTTATGTCGTTCAGATATACGGCCCCACCGTTTAACATCGGCAGAACCTCCGGTCTTACACGTATGTCTGAAAGCGTTTTGTGTGTGTGTGTGTGTGTGCATGTCAGAGGAGAGGTGAAGCTCACACCTGTTGCTCAGCCCCTTGGCCTCGATGCCTATGAAGACCTCAGAGCCGATCTCTGACGTGTCGATCACATAGGGAGCGTCTTTGGCATACAGGAACTTGGAGTTCTAAGGGGCACAGTGAATCACACTTTACACTTTATAGAGCAGTGAATCATACTTAAACAGCTTGTTCATATTGTTTGGAATGAATGCAAATCAGTTGGGACACACACACACAAGCTCATGAGGCCTTATGTGTGAATCGACCGAAATCTACTGCAACTTAATGTTAATGAGAATTAATAGGATTTAAAGCAATCCAATGCAGTATGAGGTTGTTTTTTAAAGCAATCTGTCGTAAATACTACTCTATTTTTTATTTTACACAATTTTATACCACTCTTACGCTATACTCATCCCACAAGGTCATATTACACAATGTTAATTTACCATCTGACTCTGAAGGTGTTACAATTAAGGTAAAACCATAGGATGCCGTTTAAATTGGCGTGAGTTTGGTTCTACCCACTGTGAAAACGTTCATAGGATGCCCTTTAAAACGCTGTGAATTCGGTCTACCCACTGTGAAAACATTCATAGGATGCCCTTTAAAACGCTGTGAATTCGGTCTACCCACTGTGAAAACATTCATAGGAAGCCCTTTAAAACGCTGTGAATTCGGTCTACCCACTGTGAAAACATTCATAGGATGCCCTTTAACCCTTAGAACCCTAAGCTGTTTTTAGGGCATTTTTACTACCTTTATTCATAAGGATTTATTCTGGTCATTGTAAGTGCCACACACACATATTATATATTGTTTTTTTTTTAGCAGAGTCTAGGCAATCCAGATCTAATACATTGATTACAAAAACAATTAATTGATTACATTAAAATACAAAAAGCGTATTATAAAAATTCTTATATTTTGACATGTATCTCACCACAGCAAGCTCATAGCTCTACATTTCATGTGTGTGTAGGGCAGACTGTCCTAAATCTGGCAATATAATTGGATATGGATGGATACTCTGGGGCTGAGCAATTTACAGAAATATGTGGTGTGTGCTTTACGGAAATAAATGCCATTTTTTATTTAGTGATGAAAAATGACCTTTCTGCGCTCCATATCTGTGACACGAACTTATCTGACCTGACTTGACCCGAGTTTGCGTGTTAGCCTGCGTGTGCCTATGGTGTATGCACTCATAATGATTCTCAACTTTTTACTGCATTGCCATGAACAAAGTAAAGGCAAAAAAGGTGTTTCTTTGTTGAACAAATTGGGATGCAATGTGAGCCTTGAATTGGATGCCATGCAGGAATTTGCTAGGATCTCAAAACCGGATTATAAACATGCTTTGCCATAAAGAAACACACAATAGCGTTGGATTATAAACATGATTTGCCACAAAAACAGACAAAAACGTGGGGTAAGTCCAGCTATATGAAGTTATTATTTTGCTGTCACTTCGTCTGTTGTTTAACCCAGAAGGATGTACTTGGTATCAAATGATGGCTCTGTGTCTTCTTTCATCTGACATGCGTGG
>NC_055978.1:30197283-30219783 GCF_018492685.1 Alosa sapidissima | reverse complement strand
CCCAAAACACACACACACACACTCTTCATCCAACCCCCCCAAACACACACACACACAAATACACACACTTCATCCAACCCCCCCAAAACACACACACACACTTCATCCACCCCCCCAAAACACACACATACACACACTCTTCATCCAACCCCCCCCCAAAACACACACACACACACTCTTCATCCAAGCCCCCCAAAACACACACGCACACACACATACACACACTCTTCTTTAGCAGTCTGCCTTTATGAATGGTTAACTGTATGTGTGTGTTTTGGGCCGATCTGTCTGGATGTGGAGCTCTAGGCAATGTGTGTATGTGTGTGTGTGGCTGATGTGTCTGAGAATGCAGCTCTGGGAACTGTGTGTGTGTGTGAGTGTACATGTATGTGTATGTATGTGTGTGCGTATGTATGTGTGTGGCTGATGTGTCCGAGAATGCATCTCTGGGAACTGTGTGTGAGTGTGTGTGTGTATCTGAATGTGTATGTGTGTGAGTGTACTGTATATGTATGTGTGCTTATCTGTATGTGAGTGTGTGTGTGTCTATGTGTGAGTGTGTGTGTGTATATGTTTGTATGCGTGTGTGAGTGTATGTGCGTATGTGTATGTGTGTGTGTGTTTGTATGTATATGTGAGTGTATGTGTGTGTGTGTGTTTGTGTCTGTGTGGCTGTCTGAGAGTGCAGCTCTTAAAAGGCACCTCTTTATGGTGATAAAATCCATGAGAACCTTGCTGTCCTCTCCCAGACACACACACACACACACACACATAAACACATATACAAACAACATCTACAACAGAGAAACAGAGAGAGAAAGAGACACTCAGTGCAGTTACATGCAAACAAACAATCAGATTTCACTCCAATTCAAATATTTACTCCAATTAAAAATGTCATGTTAACTGAGTTCTCCGATTGAACTCCAATTTGATCCAATTTAATTCCGATCTGAATACAATAGTCATGTAAGCAAATACTCAGTCGGAGTTTAGAACATTCTTTGGAGTCTTACATTGTTGTGCAATGTTGTTAGAATGTTCAAAACTCCTCTGCTGAAGGGTTCTGGGAATCGGAGTTTTATTTATTCTGATAATACTCCTATTGGTACCACGGTGACAGAGGAGAGAGATAGAGAGAGAGAGGAGAGAGTTAGAGAGAAGAGACAGAAAGAGAGAGACACAGAGGAGAGAGATAGAGAAAGAGAGGAGAGAGTTAGAGAGAAGAGACAGAGAGAGAGAGAGACACAGAGGAGAGAGACAGACAGAGAGAGAGAGAGAGAGACACACAGAGGAGAGAAAGGGAGGAGAGGATAAGATGAGAGGAAGTAGGCTGGAGGAGAGAGAGCGAAGAAGAGAGCAGAAACAAGTCAAAAGAAAGGGCAAGAGAAAGAGGAGAGGAGGAGGAGAGGAGGAAGAGAGGAGGAGAGGAAGGAGGAGGAGAGGAGGAGGAGAGGGGGAGGAGAGGGGGAGGAGGAGAGGAGGAGGAGAGGAGGAGGAAGAGAGAAGGAGAGGAAGGAGGAGGAGGAGAGGAGGGAGGAGGAGAGGAGGGGAGGAGAGGGGGAGGAGGAGAGGAAGGAGGAGGAGAGGAGGAGGAGAGGGGGAGGAGGAGAGGAGGAGGAAGAGAGAAGGAGAGGAAGGAGGAGGAGGAGGGGGAGGAGGAGAGCACTTGTACTTTTCTCAGGGGTTGTGTTTCAGCTGGTGGGAGCACAGGACATTGTGCCGCCACGGTGATTGTGCACCGGGCTTAAACTGACGCCTGTGTCCCAGTCTGGCCTCAGCAGCTGCTGGCCTGTGTGTGCGTGCGTGCCTGCGTGCGTGCGTGCGTGTGCGTGTGTGTTTGAGAGAGCCGCACAGGGTCAACGAGTTCCTGCTCGCTTAAACGGCTCGCTGCGAGGAGAGATAAAAAGGTGTGTGTAATTAGGGTTGTTCTGGACACACACACACACACACGTCAGTGGTGTGTGCCGATCTGCCCGTCATTAACCTGACCAGTCGGTTTCTACCGTCCACATCATTAACCTGACCACATAATGCACTCGGTTTCTACCGTCCACATCTTATCAGTCAGAAGAAAGAAGAATGACAAAATCCACGCCAAACAACGGAAACACGCGCACACACACACAGAAGAATGACAAAATCCATGCCAAACAACAGAAACACGCGCACACACACACACGTACACACACGCACGCACAGAAGAGAGAACGACAAAATCCACGTCAAACAATGGAAACATGCCTGAAACAAACACGAAGACGAAGATTTATTGCAGAAACTCATAACAATGGCGGCCAGCTGTCCCATGAGCCTTCACTCAGCGGGTCACTTGCAGCCGGAACCTGCAATGCCAGAGTATCTGACCAATACCCACCAGGCAGCAGCTCTGATTAGCAGCCTCGGCATTTAAATGTGTAAAGGTGGACATGGAGATAAGGGGCTCGGAGACGGCATCACTCATCTGACATGAGTGTGTGTGTGTGTGTGTGTGTAACTGAAGCCCTCAGAGAGTCCAGAGATGCGTTGAAATGGGTCAGGGGAGATAGCTGGACATTCACACACTGCGCTTAAGACACGGGGTAGGGGCAGGAGGGGCAGGGGCAGGGGCAGGGTAGGAGGGGTAGGGGCAGGGGCAGGCCACCTGTTCAGCACGCAGCAGCGCACCTCTCTGCCCTCCTGCCCTGCGAGGGGGCTATTGCTGACTAAACAATCAGGAGCGCCTCAAATGGGGCAATTACACGAGGCGGGGGCGGGGGGCCAGGGGTAAGACGAGTCGGGCGTCCGATAGGACGGACAGTGCTTCTGATGAGTGCATTCGGACACTGAAACGGGCACTTAGGCATCCATTAGCATCCGAAAGGACCCAGCCGCTGAGAAACAGTGGCCAGGGAGGGGCAGGAATGCCGAGGAGATACGCATCGGACAGGGATACGATCGGACAACGCCACGGGAGCAGAGCCCGGCCACGCATCGGGTTTCCCACAATCTGATCAGGTCGCCTCTCTTTAGATAGCCCGCAGATTCCATCTGGTTACGTAACACCACACAGACTGCAGGGGCGAAGTGTGTGTGTGTGTGTGATGTAGTGGATGAATAGCCTTATATGTGTGTGTGCAAATTACTGTGGGTGTTCTAGTGTCTGTGTGTTTGTTTGTAGAGGAACAAACTGTGTGTGTTGTAAAGTCTGTGTGTGTGTGTGTGTGTTGCTGTAGGACAGCCTCTGTGCTTGTTCCAGTTTGTGTGTGCGTGACTGAGTCTCCTAAAGATATCGCAGTGGGCCCGCTGGTTGGAAATCAGCTCCACTCGCTACACACACACACACACACAGAGAGAATAAGGTCATCTCTGCTCGTCATCTTCAGTTGCCTCATCCTGATGCTTCTCACGACGGATAACACACTCTTACTGGAAGCTACCACACACCCACCCATTCTGACCACACACACACACTCTGATCACGCACACACACCCACCTACTCTGACCACAGACTTCATTCTGACAAGCAAAATACTTTATAGAACACATTTCCATTCCACACATTTAATTCATTTGAGGCGATTCACTCATTTTGTTCAGATGACGCTGTCTGAAGGAGAGGAAAAAGGAGGCAAGCCAGAGGTGTAGTGTGTTTATTAATCATGTGAGGAAGACACACACACGCACACACAACACACGCACGCACACACACAACACTAGGGGTGGGCAATATATATCGTCTGCGATAATATCGTGATTGTTGTTTTAACGATGTGCAAATTTACATTATCGAGTATTTAAATTAGGCCTACTTATTGGGAAAACACACTCGAAAACACGCATTGAAACCCCATACATTCACTAAACCCAGGAGGTGTAGCCTATGCAGAGAAGCCCCTGGCTGCAGCAGAGCAAGTGTCACATGATCACTAGTGGGTCCACGTTGTCACACACACGCCTAATGTTTATTTTGTGCAGCGAGAGGTAGGCTACTTGGGATTTTGTGCAGCTACTTCTGTTCAAGTAGCATTGATGAGTCACCTTTTTTCCTACACGGTATTATATGGAGAGAAAACATTAGCCTTTGAGTATTGTAATAGTCAGTTGTAAACAAAGAACTCTTCTCATGTAGGCCTAACCTAACCCTTTTGTAAATGGACTGAAGTTCGCTCTAATATCAATTATGCTAACCGTTAGCATCTCTATGGGATTTCTCATATACATTAGCCATAAGCTACACATTAGTTTCTATTCTGTAACTTGGAATGTTAGCCTACATGATTTCTCTTAAACAAAACCTCGAAGGAAATGACTGAGATGTACTCTGTTGGTCTGCTTAGTTTTACAGTGAATCCTAAGTAAAGGTTTTTGAAGGGAACTTCAGCTTCAGACTTTCTCTTGGGAAACTGTTAGGGCTATTCATCTTCTCTAATGTAGCTGGCTAGACCATGTCATTGCCACACACACAAGTGGGGGCAGAATTGGAAATGTGTCATAGAGTGACAATGCATTGGTTGATTTGGTTAAAAAGTCACAGGTTAGGTTATTTGTTATTATTGTATTGATGCTATTCATAAATAATGAGCTATAAAGTAACTCAGACTTTTACAAATTTCTTTTAAAGGATATCAACTTTTAAAGGATATCAATTATTGTTATCGTCAAAATCACAAAAAATATCGAGATATTATTTCTTGTCCATATCGCCCACCCCTACACAACACACGCACGCACACACACAACACACGCACGCACGCACACACACACGCACACACACAAGAAAGAGGCGGAGCCAGAGATGTAGTATGGGTATTAATCATTCATTTATTTAAAAACAGACAAACACAAGGAGCAGAGAGACAACTTGAAAGAGAACTGAATGAAAAACAGACCACTACAGAAACAGCTCCAGGAGAACACACACACACACACACACACACACACACACACACACTCCTCTCCTCAGAAACAGCTCCAGGAGAACACACACACTCCTCTCCTCAGAAACAGCTCCAGGAGAACACACACACACACACACACACACACACATCCTCTCCTCAGAAACAGCTCCAGGAGAACACACACACACTCCTCTCCTCAGAAACAGCTCCAGGAGAACACACACACACACACACACACACATCCTCTCCTCAGAAACAGCTCCAGGAGAACACACACACACACACACACACACACACACACACACACACATCCTCTCCTCAGAAACAGCTCCAGGAGAACACACACACACTCCTCTCCTCAGAAACAGCTCCAGGAGAACACACACACACACACACACACACACACACACACACACACACACATCCTCTCCTCAGAAACAGCTCCAGGATCCTGTCCTGCTCTGTCCTGCTCTGTCCTGCACTGTCCTGCACTCTCTTCCTCTCGACACTACAGGACTGTGCCCCCCCCCCATACAACTACAACTCCGGCTACGACACACTAGTGCTATACACAGGCACCTCTGTCTCTCACACACACACACACACACACACACACCAAGCTGGAGATGTTGCACCATCTAGTAGCGCTATGCAGGGCTATGCAGTACCATCAGGAGCCATTGTGTTGCTGGAGTCTAGCAGACTAGGTGGAGTGTGAGGTCACCTGCAGCCTGCTGATGCGTGAGGAGCCCAATAGTGCGCTAGCCGCACACCTGTGTCCTCCGCCATCACCTCACAGGTGACCCCTCTGTGTGGGGCTAGCGGCTGATGCGTGAGGAGCCCAATAGTGCGCTAGCCGCACACAGAGGTCTGCGGTCACCTGTGTCCTCCTCCATCACCTCACTGAGTCTACTACAACCACATTGAGAACACATTCTGTACCACCACAGGAGCAGATGCTACACTTCCTGTGGGGAATTCTGGGAAATGTAGTAAAAATCTCTTAAGGCTCAGCCCATTAGAGATGCCTGCAAAAACTCACATACTGACAAATAGTCACACACTCAGTCATGTTCCTTCACCATAGCAACAGGAAGGGATTCTAGACTGTGGAACGGAACTTCTGCCCAATCAGCAGCAAGCATGTGCCAACTAGCAGAAGGGAGGAGCTACAATCTGATTGGTCAGAGAGAAGTACAACTACTTCTCATCTACTGATCTTTTTCATGTAGAAAAACTGGCTTAAGACCTCCACTATTTCATCCTCAGCTGTAGCTCAAGCTACAGGACTGAATCCTCCACTATTTCATCCTCTGCTGTAGCTCAAGCTACAGGACTGAATATCACACTCAAACTCTGCATCCTCCATCCATAAGACACACGAGAGGTTCGCTCTGTTCTGCCTATCTGTATAATTCCAAAGAGTTAGTGCCAGTTAGTAGGACACACCTCACACACGCTGATTTCTTCTGTGATTTCACGCGTTTCTTTTTGATCTCTCCGTCCATGATGCGGACCGGAGCGGCACACGGAGGTGGAGCCACGCGCTGAGATGCCCACTGAGCACAGTCACAGTCGCGTTGCCATGGCGCTGAGATGCCCACTGAGCACAGTCACAGTCGCGTTGCCATGGCGGTGAGATGCCCACTGAGCACCGGCACAGTCGCGTTGCCATGGCGCTGAGATGCCCACTGAGCACCGGCACAGTCGCGTTGCCATGGCGCTGAGATGCCCACTGAGCACCGGCACAGTCGCGTTGCCATGGCGCTGAGATGCCCACTGAGCACCGGCACAGTCGCGTTGCCATGGCGCTGAGATGCCCACTGAGCACCGGCACAGTGCCGTTGCCATGGCGAGAGCCTGTCCCTGGCCACAGAGGAGCGAGACGAGGGAAACTGGACCCTGCCATGCTCCGCTGTCCGTCAGCCATACGCTTAGGCCACACACGCACACACACACACGAGGCCTGATCAAGTGCTGTGAGATTTAAAAGAGGCTGCGCAGTGAGAACCTCTGTGTGTGTGTGTGTGCGCAAGCGTAGTCAGAGAGCACATCTTTGTTTTACAGGCTCAATAGACGTATCTCCCGGTGTGTGTGTGTGTGTGTGTGTGTGTGTGTGTGTGTGTGTGTGTGTGTGGTCTCAGAACGTCGGGGGAGTTGTTTGTTACCCGTCATGGGAACAGTCTCCAAAACATTGTCATTGAAATAAGTTTAGCTCTCTACAGTGGGATGCTGCTGGCTCCAGCTGGCTTTATGAGTGAGAAATCAGAGCCTCTACTCCCCAGACACACGCGCACAATAACACCAAACAGCTCACCATGAAGGCAGTCAGCCTTTACCAACTACAACAGACACCCGCAGTACCCTTCATGTCCACACAGGTGCACTGAGGAGCCCTGCAGCTGCACGCTGGCTGTGGGAGTAGCGGAGAGGACCAAGACTAATGCAGCATCAACAAGAACCGTTAGCAATCCATCTAACAGTCCTGGTCAACAACCATTACCGATTCAGAACCGTTAGCAATCGATCTAACAGTCCTGGTCAACAACCATTACCGATCCAGAACCATTATCAATCCGACTGTCTAGGTCAAAAACCATTAGTGATCTGAGAGTCCTCTTCAAAAGAAACGAAATAACTGGCCTGTTAGTGACCATTATATATATATATATGACGTACACAATAAGACTAACCGGCTCTAGCCTGCACTTCACTGGCCATCAGCCTCACTCTACTCTACCGGGCTGCAGCGGAAACAATCCAGAACAAATATATTAGACTCTGGCTACTTACAGCATCATGGCACACACACACCTCAGCTTTGTTTGCCAACACACCAACATGCTGATCACAATCTAAAACACTTCCACACACTTTTTTACAATTCACATTCCTTCACACCAACCAGCAAACCCCTACACCCTAACACACCCTAACACACACACACACACACACACACCTTTACTCAGATTAACACACACACACACACACACAACCCTCCCCTACTCAGACTAACACACAGTCACACACACCTTTACTCAGACTAACACACACACACCCCTCCCTACTCAGACTAACACACACACACCCCTCCCTACTCAGACTAACACACACACACCTTTACTCAGACTAACACACACACACAACCCTCCCTACTCAGACTAACACACAGTCACACACCCCTCCCTACTCAGACTAACACACACACACACCCTCCCTACTCAGACTAACAGTCACACACCTTTACTCAGACTAACACACACACAACCCTCCCTACTCAGACTAACACACAGTCACACACCCCTCCCTACTCAGACTAACACACACACACACACACACACACCCTCCCTACTCAGACTAACAGTCACACACCTCCCTGCTCAGACTAACACACACACACCTCCCTCAGACTAACACACACACACACACCCTCCCAGCTGAAACAGGAGCTACCACAGCAATCTTAAGTGCTTTGTTTTTAGACAGATTCTTTTCTGCCATCCAAAACTAATTCACAGGAGGCCCACACCATACCACTAGCCTAGCCCAGAGCTGAGCCTTAAGCTTTAGCATAGCCCACACTTGAGCACTAGCCTAGCCCAGAGCTGAGCATTAGCCTAGCCAACAGCGGACCACTAGCTCAGCCCCGAGCTCAGCATTAGCCTAGCCAACAGCGGACCACTAGCTTAGCCCCGAGCTCAGCATTAGCCTAGCCAACAGCGGACCACTAGCTTAGCCCCGAGCTCAGTATTAGGCTAGCCAACAGCGGACCACTAGCTCAGCCCCGAGCTCAGCATTAGGCTAGCCAACAGCGGACCACTAGCTTAGCTCAAAGCTCAGCATTAGCCTAGCCAGCAGCGGACCACTACCTTAGCTCAAAGCTCAGCATTAGCCTAGGCAACAGCGGACCACTACCTTAGCTCAAAGCTCAGCATTAGCCTAGGCAACAGCGGACCACTAGGTTAGCCCAGATCTGAACATTAGCCTAGCCAACAGCGGACCGCTAACTTAGCCCAGAGCTGAGCCTCTGGCTTTAGCATAGCCCAGAGTTAAGCTTAGCCTAGCTCAAATCTGAGTGTTAACCTAACACATGGTTGAGTGTGTATTTACCTCACAGGTGAGTATCCCAAATATGTTAAACTAACACAGTTCAGTGTGAGTATAACAAACAGTTGACTGTTGACCTAACACACAGGTGAGTGTTAACCTAACACACAGGCGAGTGAGTGTTAACCTAACTCAGTGTTCAGTGTGTCTAACACTCTGCAGAAGGAGGAGGTCTTGCACCTGGTGACTGTTCACACAGAAAACGGATTTATTCTCTCTCTCCTTCTGCCAACACTTCCTGATCCCATGACCACGCATGTGACATGTGATGCCTCTCTGACAGGCTTACAGGAAAAAAAACATTAATGAAAATGAAATAACAAAAACATCAACCAACAAACAAACAAACAAACAAACAAACAAAAACACAAACAAACAAACAAACAAACACACAAACAATTAAAGAGTCATCTCTAAGAGATTCATAACGGAAGTGAAAACATACAGTTGGAGACAGACTACCTGTGAACTGCAGCACTGAAACCATCATGTGACCCATGAAAACACCAGTAAACAAAATCAACAAAAATAACATCTCACCACCCTCTCTACCAAATAAACGTTTAAGGAAAAAAGTTAATTATTATACATTCATTCATACATACATACATACATACAATATACATGACCAGTTCAAACTATTTTCAAGTTTAGAGTTGAAAGTTAAAATGCCCATGACTACATAGGGGGAACTATTTCCGACGGCACCCAGTGATTGGGCTGCGGTTCTGCTGGGCGATCTGAGTTAAGTGAAGGACATTCTTACGCTGGACCTAACGTTATAAGTACCGCTAAACTCATAATGGGGGGTGGGGGGTCGTACATTCCACCCTTCCACCGGAAATTAACTCATTTAATGCCAATGGATTTTCACTGGCAAACTGAAAGGCTATGATTGTGTGTGTGTGTGTGTGTGTGTGTGTGTGTGCACAAAGAAGGCACGTCCAGGTTAACTTCTTCACAGTAGCCTCTCGTCCAGAAAGAGAAGGCAGTTCAAGCCCTTTAACAGGTGGTGGTAGAAGTCCAGGTCCAAGTGTGCGTTCATGTGTGTGTGTGTGTGTGTGTGTGTGTGTGTGTTTAATTCTCCATATATATGTGCATGTACAGTATGAAAACGGTTTCTACAATGTGTGTGTGTGTGTGTGTGTGTGTGTTTATGCGTGTTCTGCCTCTCTATGTGCAACTCTACAGCAGACTGAAGCCCTGGATGTAGTGCAGCAGTTGGTGGTTTGCCTGTGCCTGTGTGTGTGTGTGTGTGTGTGTGTGTCTACAGCAGACTGAAACCCTGGATGTAGTGCAGCAGTTTGTTGCGGTTCTCCTGTGGCAGGAAGGTGCTGCTCAGCTCCAGATACACCACCTTATTCTCCCACCTCTCCTTCAACACCTGCACACACGCACGTGGACATGCGCACGCACACACACACACACACACGCACGCACGCACACACACACGCACACACACACACGCACACACACACACGCACACACGCACACACACGCACACACACGCACGCACGCACGCACGCACAGACGCACGCACGCACGCACACACGCACACACACACGCACGCACGCACACACGCACACACACACACGCACGCACGCACACACGCACACACACGCACGCACGCACGCACGCACGCACAGACGCACGCACGCACGCACGCACAGACGCACACACGCACGCACACGCACACACACACGCACACACACGCACGCACGCACAGACGCACGCACGCACGCACGCACGCACGCACGCACGCACGCACACACGCACGCACACGCACACACACACGCACACACACACACACACGCACGCACACGCACGCACGCACGCACAGACGCACGCACGCACGCACGCACGCAAAGGAAAGGAATAACATTGGATGAATATTAATAAACCAAAACGAATTATTTGCACTTTTCTTTAGATCTCTGATTAGGTTCTAAGTTCTAGGTTCTTTAGATCTCTGATTAGGTTCTAAGTTCTAGGTTCTTTAGATCTCTGATTAGGTTCTAAGTTCTAGGTTCCTCACTGTGACCTTCAGCCGTAACGGATTCTTACCCCAAGCTCTTTAAACGTCTTCACGGTGTTCTTCACCAGGTAGTGTGTCGCACTCTCCCCTGCAAAACACACACACAAACACACACTCAGGGCCTAACCACTGTAGTACAGTCTGTGTGTACTGATCATAAATGTGACCCGCCATATGAAAACCAGCAGCAAGTCGGCCTCGACGAAATCGCGCAAAACACAATTTTTTTCAAATTAGTGATTTTTGTTTTTTTGCAGAATGTGCAAGTTGAAGTCATGAAGAAGCCACTCCATGTTTCAGATAACAGCTATGGTTGTATTAAAAGTGTACATTTTGTCGTTGAAATTGGGTATAGTTTTCGCAAAAAAATCTGCCTCGCTCTTTGTGCTGGGGCGTGTTAGCTAATTTCCATACTGAACTGCAGTTGGTCATTGACGTGCTTTTGTTTTTTTTTCGGCCAATCAGCTGCACGTTACATGCGATACACATGGCTACTTAATATACAGCGACCCTGGTTCAAACTTTCTCCAGAGCTCATGTAAAAAATACGTAGTGATTCTATAGCTGCCGAAAGAGAGTGGCAGGACATGCGAATCATTGGCCATCTTGAGGCAAACAGATGTACAGTAGTTACTTCGGCGATGACTACATCCAGCAAAAAGCCGCAGACGAAAAGAAAGTCCCCCCGGACCACGTATTTCATCGGAGGCAATGAAGTCTGCAGGAATACTTTTCAGTTTCTCATGGCGTAAGTAGTCCCTGTTACATTGCAATCCCTGCTACATTGCTTGCTAGCTAGCTACATTGTTATTAGCTAGCTCAGTACTGTCGTTTAAAGTGATATGCACATCGAAACTAAGCTGTAATGGGAGGTTTTTGGCTAGTAATGTGAGCATCTGCTATTAATTTGAATAATGCTTAATTGCATGAATGGACTGATGCTATCGTAACACCCCCAATTATCACCACTTTTGTTCAGAAATTCTAAAACAGCGATGTTTAACACTTCAAAATAACATTTGCTAAATGAACCTTACATTTTTCAGTAGCCATAGGTGTGTAGATTTGAACAAAATCTGGTTTGGTTCTTAATGGGAGCATTTACTGAAATATCTGAAATATTGTTTACCATGCTCGGAGTTATAGTGCTGGCCTGATGGGTCGCCTATTTACGCCATTTCAACGGCACATGAACGGTTAGACCGAGAATTCTCGTCATAAAATTAAAATTCCACTGGAGCTCCAAGCGGATGTGTACACGCAGCCTTACAACACTGTTTACAGCTCTTCGAGTCACGGTAAAATGTCATTTTTGGTACATAGTTAATTGAGATACACCTATGGTGTGGGTGCTTGCGTTTCTTTAGGAGTCCGCTGTCTTGGTTTGTATAGAAATGGATATTAAGTGACACATACACGCAAGACGGTGGAAATACGGGACCGGTGGAAATAGGGGGAGTTACGATAATGATTTAGCACCTAGCCTACTGGAGGATAGTTTGTATGAATACATCCAGAGTAAGGTGCAAAGGGGCCTGTTAGCATTGCCTAAATTGAATGTGACGCTAATGGTTTAGCAACTAGTCTACTTGAGGACAGTAGGCTATTGCTACTGAATTGCTATTCAGGGCCTTTTGTAATAAAATCATTTCCATTTCAATAAAGTACCTTCTAATTCTGATTATTAAGTCCAGTGAAGTGCCTAATGAAAATAACACTACATCAATATAAACAACAATACAATTCTTTCTGCCCTGCAGGCTAACAGATTCAGGTGTCACAGTGACACCTGTAGTGGGAAGGGCTACAAATACCAGATGTCACAGTGTGTGTGTGTGTGTGAGTGTGTGTGTATGAGTGTGTGTGTGTGTGTGTGTGTATGAGTGTGTGTGTGTGTGTGTATGAATGTGGGTGTTTGTGTGTGTGTGTATGAGTGTGTGTGTGTGTGTGTGTGTGTGTATGTGTGAGTGTGTGTATGTGTGTGTGTGTTTGTGTATATGAGTGTGTATGTGTGTGTGTGTATGAATGTGTGTGTTTGTGTGTGTTTGTGTATATGTGTGTGTGTGTGTGTGTGTGTGTGTGTGTGTGTATGAATGTGTGTGTATATGAGTGTGTGTGTGTGTGTGTGTGTGTGTGTTTGTGTATGAGTGTGTGTGTGTGTGTGCGCGCGTTTGTGTATGAATGTGTATGTGTGTGTATGTGTGTGTATGTGTGTGTGTGTATATGAGTGTGTTTGTGTATGAATGTGTGTGTGTGTGTGTGTGTGTGTGTGTATAGTGTGTATAGTGTGTATATGTGTGTGTGTGTGCGTGTGTGCGTATACTGACCGTAGACGGCGATGCCTCGTTCTGCGCGTGTGAGCAGGTATTTGAAGAGCTGCTGTGTGTACTCCCTCTCTGGGACAGGCTCGGTCAGGCTGTGGATGAAGATGGCCGCTCCGCTATACGCCTCCAGGACCGGACTGAGCATGCTCTGCAGGAAGGAGATGAACTCCTGTTGCTCCGGCGACGAGCTCAACTGCACACAAACACACATTTGTGAAAGTTAGCATACTGTACGCCAGTGGTTCTCAAATGGGGGTACGTGAAGGCACTCCAGGGGGTACGTGAGATTTAAAAATATACATACTGATATTTATCAGTTCCAAAGTTTAATAAATTAGACACTGATGGCACAGTGCTCTATTTTAAGTCTTTTTTCTCAACTAAAAATGCTTTGCGCTGGTTAGGGGGGATTTGGCTGAAAAAATATTTCACACATTACTGTGTTCCTACTAGCTACCTCACACACCATGCTAGTCCTATAAACATTACTGTGTTCCTACTAGCTACCCCACACACCATGCTAGTCCTGAACATTACTGTGTTCCTACTAGCTACCCCACACACCATGCTAGTCCTGAACATTACTGTATTGCTACTAGCTACCCCACACACCATGCTAGTCCTGAACATTACTGTGCCTACTAGCTACCCCACACACCATGCTAGTCCTGAACATTACTGTGTTGCTACTAGCTACCCCACACACCATGCTAGTCCTGAACATTACTGTGTTGCTACTAGCTACACCACACACCATGCTAGTCCTGAACATTACTGTGCCTACTAGCTACCCCACACACCATGCTAGTCCTATGAACATTACTGTGCCTACTAGCTACCCCACACACCATGCTAGTCCTGAACATTACTGTGTTGCTACTAGCTACCCCACACACCATGCTAGTCCTGAACATTACTCTATTGCTACTAGCTACCCCACAGACCATGCTAGTCCTGAACATTACTGTATTGCTACTAGCTACCCCACACACCATGTTAATCCTGCACATGACTGTGCCGGAGCTACTCTAAGTTTCCGTCTAGTTTTGGACTTGGCCACAGAGTCAGAGAAACAATAGTGATCAAGTGAACAAAACGGATTTAATTTATTAAAATTATAAAAATATTTACAAGGATACAAGGATACAAGGAAGTTTATTGTCACATGCATATAGTTACTGGAAGTAAGAAATGCAGTGAAATTATGTCTGGTGTCAGCCTATTTGTGCATTAATGGGGGGGGTAAAAAGTGCAGTAGAAGAGGGGTTTAGTAGATTAAGTGGCAAGGGCTGCATAAAAAAGGTGGGGGAGGATTGGGATTGGGTGGGGGGCACCAACAAGGAGCACCCAAGAAAAACAGGGGCAAGGAAAAACTCCCTTACCAAGGAAGAAACCTTGGGCAGATCCACGGCTCAAGGGGCTAACCCAACTGCCAGGGGTCTTGGTGTGTGTGTTGGGGGGATGACAGGGGAGATGGGATAGTGTGCTGTGTATGTGGGGAGAGGGCAGTGTGCAATATGTGTGTTGGAGAAGCTTCCTCATGAGACAATGTGCTGTGTATTGAGGGGGGGGGGGGCAGTGTGCTGTAAGTATGTTGGGGATGTGTGTTGGAGAAGCTTCCTGATGAAATAATGTGCTGTGTATGTAGGGGGGGGGGGGGGGGGGGGGGGGCAGGGACTTACTATTGCAAGCAGAGTACTGTATGTAATGTATGTGAGTGATGACAGTGAAGATGTGTGTGTGGGCGGGAGGGGAGTGGAGCAGTGACTGTGTGTGTGTGTGTGTGTGTAGTATGTAGGTGGGTAGGTGGGGGCAGTGTGCTGTAAGTATGTAGAGGATGTGTGTTGGAGAAGATCCTGAAGACAATGTGCTGTGTATGTGGGGGGGGGGGGGGGGGGGGGGGGCAGTGTGCAGCAAGTATGTAGAGGAGGCTTACTGTAGCAAGCAGTGTGCTGTATGTATGTGAAGTGATGACAGTGATGATGTAAGTGTGTGTGTTGGGGGGGGGGGGGGGGGGGGGGGGGTCAGGGACTTACTATTGCAAGCAGAGTACTGTATGTAATGTATGTGAGTGATGACAGTGAAGATGTGTGTGTGGGCGGGAGTGGAGCAGTGACTGTGTGTGTGTGTGTGTGTAGTGTGCTGTAAGTATGTAGAGGATGTGTGTTGGAGAAGATCCTGAAGACAATGTGCTGTGTATGTGGGGGGGGGGGGGGGGGGGGGGGGGCAGTGTGCAGCAAGTATGTAGAGGAGTGCTGTATGTATGTGAAGTGATGACAGTGATGATGTAAGTGTGTGTGTTGGGGATGGGGGTGGGGTGGGGTGGGGGGTGGGGGGGAAGAAAGGCTAGGCAATCAAGGACATGGGTAGATGGAGGAGAAATCAAAAATAATAAATAAAAAGTGTGCAAAAGTTGGAGAAAGTCAGATATGTGTGTGTGTGTGTTTTGACGTGTGATGAAATAAGAAAATAAATAAATAAATAAATAAAATAAATAAATAAATAAATAAAAGGTCTGTAGCATAGGGAGAGGGATAGGAGAGGGATTTGGAAATAACTAGGGAAAAAAAAAAGGTAAATATACTGTAAGATATGTGTGTGTGTGTGTGTGTGTGTGTGAACCTTCAGATAGCGGTCTCGCTGCTCCTCTGTGTGTGTGTGTGTGTGTGTACCTTCAGATAGCGGTCTCGCTGCTCCTCTGTGTGTGTGTGTGTGTACCTTCAGATAGCGGTCTCGCTGCTCCTCTGTGTGTGTGTGTGTGTGTGTACCTTCAGATAGCGGTCTCGCTGCTCCTCTGTGTGTGTGTGTGTGTGTGTGTGTGTGTGTGTGTACCTTCAGATAGCGGTCTCGCTGCTCCTCTGTGTGTGTGTGTGTGTGTGTGTGTACCTTCAGATAGCGGTCTCGCTGCTCCTCTGTGTGTGTGTGTGTGTGTGTACCTTCAGATAGCGGTCTCGCTGCTCCTCTGTGTGTGTGTGTGTGTGTGTGTGTGTACCTTCAGATAGCGGTCTCGCTGCTCCTCTGTGTGTGTGTGTGTACCTTCAGATAGCAGTCTCGCTGCTCCTCTGTGTGTGTGTGTGTGTGTGTACCTTCAGATAGCGGTCTCGCTGCTCCTCTGTGTGTGTGTGTGTGTGTGTGTGTGTACCTTCAGATAGCGGTCTCGCTGCTCCTCTGTGTGTGTGTGTGTGTACCTTCAGATAGCGGTCTCGCTGCTCCTCTGTGTGTGTGTGTGTGTGTGTGTGTGTGTGTACCTTCAGATAGCGGTCTCGCTGCTCCTCTGTGTGTGTGTGTGTACCTTCAGATAGCGGTCTCGCTGCTCCTCTGTGTGTGTGTGTGTACCTTCAGATAGCGGTCTCGCTGCTCCTCTGTGTGTGTGTGTGTGTGTGTGTGTGTACCTTCAGATAGCGGTCTCGCTGCTCCTCTGTGTGTGTGTGTGTGTGTGTGTGTGTACCTTCAGATAGCGGTCTCGCTGCTCCTCTGTGTGTGTGTGTCTGTGTGTACCTTCAGATAGCGGTCTCGCTGCTCCTCTGTGTGTGTGTGTGTACCTTCAGATAGCGGTCTCGCTGCTCCTCTGTGTGTGTGTGTCTGTGTGTGTGTGTGTACCTTCAGATAGCGGTCTCGCTGCTCCTCTGTGTGTGTGTGTGTACCTTCAGATAGCGGTCTCGCTGCTCCTCTGTGTGTGTGTGTGTACCTTCAGATAGCGGTCTCGCTGCTCCTCTGTGTGTGTGTGTGTACCTTCAGATAGCGGTCTCGCTGCTCCTCTGTGTGTGTGTGTACCTTCAGATAGCGGTCTCGCTGCTCCTCTGTGTGTGTGTGTGTACCTTCAGATAGCGGTCTCGCTGCTCCTCTCCAAAGTCACTGTCCTCGTCCTCTTCCTCGTTACGCCACGACAAGGAGGGCGGGAAGGGTTTAGGCCACACCTCCTCCGTGGGGCTCGGACTCAACTCCTCCTGATCCTCCTGCAAACACACACACACACACACACGGCGTCAACACTTTAACTTTAGGCTACAGCCATTAAAAAAAAAACAAAAAAAAAAAACCACATCAATCGACCGAAATCAAAGCCCCTCTTGCTACTCTGTGGAAGTATTTTATCGATTAGTCGACTAATCTAACGACTAATTAGACGATAAATCTAATGATTATTTTTCTGTTGCTCGATTAATAAAAACCATAATGTATCTCAAATGAATACCAAAAAAATCTTAATAATATACTTTATTAAACAGTTTTGCACAGCAAAAAATGTTCTGCTTTACACAAAATAAAATAAATAAAACATTTGTACTGTTATACAAAATGAAAGGCCAGCCTGTTTACTCTTGTACAGTACCAAGATAATTCTCTTGTTCAAAAAATCCAAAAGTTGTAGTGAAAAAAAAACACTTCGCAGTGCACAGTATACACATTCCTGAGAGTGTTCAACACAATATAAAATTCCTGTTTTCAGTTTTCCAGTCACAACATTCATTCATTCATGAGCACTGCGCACCAGCTTATGTGCAGCCCTTGCCTGGACAATACTTGGTTCCTTTATGGCCTCCTTACTCCAAACAACTTTGACAAGATATGGGAAAGATTCTTGAAAGATTGGAGTCTTTTGAGTAAAGCTTGAATGGGGGGCACTAGTTAAAAGTTTTACATTTGGGACTAAATTAGTATTCCCATACCTTCGATGATGTAGGACGAGCTGTTTTTTAGGACTTTTTCTTTTATTGGGGCTTTGTTGGGAATTCTGTGAGAAGGTTGCTGATTCGTCCTCGATTCTGCATCGTTTTGGTCTCCCACGTGTTTGTGGCGAGCTGTGGCGAAGCGGCGACGCAAAAATATGACAAAAAAGACGCGTCGCTACAGGCCTAATTCAAACACACACACACACACACACACACACACACACACACACACACACACTATGAGGACTTACCTCAGCCACTAGCAGAACTCCATACTGCATGAGACGGGTGACCGCCTCCTGGAAGACCTGGTAGGGCGTCTGGCACGGCTGGGGGCACAGCAGAGGAGTCAGGAGAAACCCAGTGTGTGTGTGTGTGTGTGTGTGTGTGTGTGTGGGGGGGGGGGGTGAGAGAGAGAGAGAGTGTGTGTATGTGGTGAGAGAGAGAGAGAGAGTGTGTGTATGTGCGTGTGTGTGAGTGAGAGAGAGTGTGTGTGTGTGTGGTATGGGTATGTGTGTGTGTGTGTGTGTGTGTATGTGAGAGAGTGTGTGTGTGTGTGTGAGTTTCTTCAATATGCATATCAAATCATTACACAGGAGTGTTCAGAGTAAGAAGACACATTTCTATATGTGTGTGTGAACACCTTCATGAAGAGATGTTGTCAAGGAGTTGTCATGACGCTGGCAGAGATTAAAGAGTGAGAGTACATGAAAAACACCTGACCACTGATATGTAGGAATCACTTATAGCCACTAGATGGTGCTGTTGAGTCTTATTACAGAAAGCTAACCTGACCATACATACTTTCAAGTGCCCATCAGCCAATAGGAGTGCTTGAGCTGAATGTGGGCAGGCTTACCTGTGCCACTGCCACCTCATTGGACAGGAAGTGTGACAGACCAGCTGCCTTTCGAATCAGACGCTCCTGGCTCAACAGGGTGGAGCCACCATGATCACTTCCGGAGGCTTCTGCTGCCTGCTCCCGTAACATTGCCAACACACAGCACGCTGAACACAACACACACACACACACACACAAACACGCAGTTAAAAATCTTGGTGTATTAATTGACAGTGATCTAAATTTCAACAGCCACATGAAAGCAATAACTAAATCAGCTTTTTACCACCTCAAAAATATTGCCAATCTTGGAGGATGTCAAAACATTATTTAGAAAAACTCATTAAATGCATTTATCTCCAGCAGGGTTGACTACTGCAATGGACTGCAATGGACAGGCCTTCCTAAAAAGACTATCAAACAGCTTCTGGTGATACAAAATGCAGCAGCTAGGATTCTAACAAAAACTAAAAGAACTGACCACATTACTCCAATTCTTAAGTCCTTGCACTGGCTTCCAGTAAGTCACAGAATTGACTTTAAAGCACTATTGCTTGTTTATAAATCAGTAAATGGAGCAGGACCTAAATACTTGTCAGACATGCTTCAGCAGTACACACCTTCTCGTCCTCTCAGGTCCCAGGTGAAACACCTGCTAGTTAAACCTGCTGTGAGAACTACATGGTGAAGCAGCTTTTAGCTGCTATGCAGCTCAGCTCTGGAACAGACTTTCGGATGACATCAAAAAGGCCCCAACTGTAGCCAGCTTTAAATCTAGACTTAAGACCAAACTGTTCTCAGATGCTAACTGTACTGAGTTACAAATTCTGAAGCTGCTTTGCTTTTTAATTACTCTTTATTTTTAAATGATTTTACCTTGGGCATTTTATGTTTTCTTTTTATTATGATATTTACTTTTTAAACTAGTTTTTGACTATATTGCCCTTATATGCTTTTATCAGCTATTCCAGATATTACCGTTACAAACTCACATACAAACACTCTGTGTGTGTGTGTGTACCTATAATGGCATCTGAGATGAACACATGGAACAGGCCGCTACTGTAGAAGTGTGTGTGTGTGTGTGTGTGTGTGTGTGTGTGTGTGTGTGTGTACCTATAATGGCATCTGAGATGAACACACTGAACAGGCTGTTGCTGTAGAAGTGTGTGTGTATGTGGTGTGTGTGTGTACCTATAATGGCATCTGAGATGAACACATGGAACAGGCCGTTGCTGTAGAAGTGTGTGTGTGTGTGTGTATGTGGTGTGTGTGTACCTATAATGGCATCTGAGATGAACACATGGAACAGGCCGTTGCTCTAGAAGTGTGTGTGTGTGTGTGTGTGTGCCTATAATGGCATCTGAGATGAACACATGGAACAGGCCGTTGCTGTAGAAGTGTGTGTGTGTGTGTGTGTGTGCCTATAATGGCATCTGAGATGAACACATGGAACAGGCCGTTGCTGTAGAAGTGTGTGTGTGTGTGTGTGTGTGTGTGTGTGTGTGTGTGCCTATAATGGCATCTGAGATGAACACATGGAACAGGCCGTTGCTGTAGAAGTGTGTGTGTGTGTGTGTGTGTGTGTGTGTGTGTGTGTGTACCTATAATGGCATCTGAGATGAACACATGGAACAGGCCGTTGCTGTAGAAGTTGAGCTCAAAGAGGGCATGCACGCTGTCTCGAGCAGAGATGATGACGTCGCTATGGCGACCAGAGCTGCGGAGGGCGACGCAGTTGCCGAGGAGATGCAGCGCGTGCATGACGACGTCCTCGGAGCTGCCGGAAAATCCCAGGTCAAAGTCCCTGGACAGAACCTCCTCCTTCATGCTGAAGAAGTCCTCCACCAGCTTAGACAGCCCGACACCCTGATGGAGAGAGAGAGCAGGGTCACTATACACACACACACACACACACACACACTCACAGAGAGACAAACAAACACACACACACACACACACACACTCACAGACAAACACACACTCACACACACTCACAGAGACATAACGCACAAACACACACTCACACACACACACACACTCACAGAGACATAACACACAAACACACAAACACACACTCACTCTCACACACACATACACACACACACGCACACACATACACACTCACAGAGAGACAAACACACTCACACACACAAACTCACAGACAAACAGACACACACACACACACACCCACCTCTCTGTGTCTGTAGAGCAGAAGACAGGCGATAATGTGTGTTGACATGATGGCCGAGGACTTGTTGGCCGCTGCAAACACACACACACACACACACACACACACACACACAGCAAACACGTCAGATCACTGATGTCTGAACCCTTCAGGTCTACATGGAACTTTAAACACCATGTTCCTTCAACCATGTTCAATCAAGTCAGTCACTTTGTGTGTGTGTGTGTGTGTGTGTGTGTGTGTGTGTGTAACTTTTAAACAGTCATGTTCCTTCAACCATGTTCAATCAAGTCAGTCACTTTGTGTGTGTGTGTGTGTGTGTGTAACTTTTAAACAGTCATGTTCCTTCAACCATGTTCAATCAAGTCAGTCACTTTGTGTGTGTGTGTGTGTGTGTGTGTGTGTGTGTGTGTGTGTGTGTGTGTGTGTGTGTGTGTGTGTGTGTGTGTGTGTGTGTAACTTTAAACAGTAATGTTCCTTCAACCATGTTCAATCAAGTCAGTCACTTTGTGTGTGTGCCTGTGTGTGTAACTTTAAACAGTCATGTTCCTTCAACCATGTTCAATCAAGTCAGTCACTTTGTGTGTGTGTGTGTGTGTGTGTGTGTGTGTGTGTGTGTGTGTGTGTGTGTGTGTGTGTGTGTGTGTGTGTGTGTGTGTGTGTGTGTGTGTACTGGAACACTTTTGCTAATCAATCATTATCTATATCTCGATCAAGCTCATCAGTTCTATGACATTTTTCCATGATCAAGTAGAACCACGCGGTTTTGTTTTCACCGAGTGCAGCCCGCAAACTTCATGTCAAGAGGACAAGACGTGTCTGGCCAGGGGAGAGGTGGCTGATGGGTAATGTAGTACTTACTATAGAGGACGTGCCTGGCTAAGGGGGAGGTGGCTGATGGGTAATGTAGTACTTACTATAGAGGACGTGTCTGGCCAGATTGAAGATGACCTGCCTCCTCCAGGCTTCGTCGTGGAGATCTCGAGACACTGGCTGCTCTTCATCACGGAACAGCACCTCATCTGGCCTGGAGGAATCATATCATCATCATAATCAGCAGCATCACCACCATTACCACCAATATCACCACCATGCTCGTAGTCATGATGGTCATTATCATCGTCTTCATGATCTCAGTCATCACCACCATAACAATCATATCATCATCATCATCATCATCATCATCAACCTTCATCAGTGTAATTAATACTGAATAGCATGAGGGGCATTTTTTATTTATTAATACCACCAACGCATGTGCAGAATTAACCTGATTCTGTGAGGGAAATTTGGTCTCTGCATTTGTCCCAATCCGTGAATTAGTGAAACACACTCAGCACACAGTGAGGTGAAGCACACACTAACCCGGAGCAGTGAGCTGCCTGCTACAGCGGCACTCGGGGAGCAGTGAGGGGCAGCTGGTGTGTGTGTGTGTGTGTGTGTGTGTG
>NC_055978.1:30182283-30189783 GCF_018492685.1 Alosa sapidissima | reverse complement strand
GATGCAAGAATTGTGAAGGTGATATCAATGAAAGGGTCCTATGTTAACATGTAACTTGGCCTGTTAAAATGTTTTTGATTTAAATAACTTTTGATTTAGTTTATATGACCTCCTAATGCTGCAAATTCAACAAATGACCATTTTTAGTTCTTTACAACCTATAAAATGTCTTGAAACTCTGTTGTGCATAATGATTTGGAACAGTGCATTTTGAATTTTTTTATTTTTGAAAAAAATACTGTTATCATTGGGAGGTTTGTTCAATAAAATTCAAATTATACTCTAACGGATGAGGACTTGAAAATGATACTGACTCAACGGGGAACGGAAATTCCTTACTGCAGATTGATGCTCCTGTCAACGGTATTGGTCTGGGCGTTCTTTTTAAAACGTAGGCCTAGGCTAAATGCTTCATTCAAAGCAGTGCTTGCCTCCTTCAGTCTCGATAGCCAGACTGCACTAGGTCAAAGGTCATTATGACATGCGATAAATCAGCGTTAAATGTTTTAACGCGTTATTATTTCTGTAATTAATTAATCGAAATGAACGTGTTATTTTGACAGCCCTAATTCTTAATGACTATTTCCTGTTGTGAGTCTGGTGACTGGTGCATGCTGGGAGTTGTAGTCCTACCTCTGCGGCAGCCCTCTTCACCATCTCCAGCTGGCCCTTGTGGATCTGGATGCTCCAGAAGAATCCGTTAAAGAGCTTTAGCAGAACCCAGCCAGTCAGTCTGGAACACAAGCACAGACCAATCAGCACGCAGTAACACTCGAACAGACCAATCAGCACTCAGTAACACCCACATAGCCAAATCCGCACGCAGTAACACCCGAACAGACCATATAGCACTTAGTACCGAATATACCAATCAGCACTCAGTCACATCCGAATAGACCAATCAGCACACAACAACCCCCACATAAACCAAATCAGCATTCGGTAACACCCACACGGACCAATCAGCACTCAGCAACACCCTCACAGAGCAATCAGCACTCAGCAACACCCGCACAGAGCAATCAGCACTCAGCAACACCCTCACAGACCAATCAGCACTCAGTAAAATCCAAACAGACCAATCAGCATTCGGTAACACCCACACGGACCAATCAGCACTCAGTAACACCCTCACAGAGCAATCGGCACTCAGCAAAACCCGCACAGAGCAATCGGCACTCAGCAACACCCGCACAGAGCAATCGGCACTCAGCAACACCCTCACAGAGCAATCAGCAACACCCTCACAGAGCAATCAGCACTCAGCAACACCCGCACAGAGCAATCGGCACTCAGCAACACCCTCACAGAGCAATCAGCACTCAGCAACACCCTCACAGAGCAATCAGCACTCAGCAACACCTTCACAGACCAATCAGCACTCAGCAACACGCTCACAGACCAATCAGCACTCAGTAACCCAATCAGTAACCTTGACGGTACAGAAAATGAATAAAGCACAGACCAATCAATTCTCCAGGAAAATAGTGTCCCAATCAATCTGGAGCACTGTGCAGGGGTCTTAGGAAGACAGGAAGCATTATCTATAAATATAAACATACCATGAGAAAAATCATGGTTTTATCTCAGCCATTTAGTCATGATAATACATCATGGTTTTATTTCAGCCATGTTTTGGCCAGCTTCCCTCTCTGATTATGGCTGCCACAGCTGTGAGGTGTTCAGCCTACTGATTTCAATTCCTCTTTTTTGACAGTATCATGTTTGTCTCTGTGGTGAAATAGGTGGACCCCTAGACCTCTCCATACCTGCCATTGGTCATTGCCAACACAGTCCAACAGCAGCCCACACACACACACACAGTCCAACAGTAGCCCTTCCGTCAGGAGAAACCTGGAGAAACCTGGGGTGACTAACGAGTTCTAGACAAACACACACACACACACACACACACACACACACACACACACACACACACACAGTCAGGGGAAAACCGTGTGACTTAACGAGTTCGAGACAACGCACGCACTCACTCAGGGGAAACCGTGTGACTTAACGAGTTCTTGGAGCGGAACAGAGCGGCCGCTCCGGTCTCTGAATAAAAAAAGTGCTCCGCGCTCCAACAAAATTCCATCCGCTCCGCACCTCGCTCGCACTCCGCTCACTAGCTCTGACACACACACACACACACACCAGGGTTTCCCGCAGCACTTTGCAGTCAAGGCAAAACAAAACAAGCCTGCCGCCTTAACTACGTCGTCAAAAAAAAAAAAGGTGTTACTTTGTCCTGTTTTCTCCCTTTCATTCCAAACAGTGACCAACGCCAATCTCCCGTCTCCACAGAACGCATTAAAAAATAAGAAGAAACGTGTCATGAATCGAAAAATAATCAGATTTTATAATCTTTACATATGTGATATGCCTCTGAATCAGAGCTAGTGAGCGGAGCTGAGCGGTGCAAATATCTCTCCTCGCTCCTCGTTCTCAAGAATCAGTCAAAGCCACAGCTCCGTTTAATTGTCAGGTGTGATGAAATGCGTTCATATTCCACTTTTTATGTCAAACGTTGCAGGCCTATGGAAAGGTTTAGTGGTAGGGTTGTCCAATGATCAAGTTGTTGCTATAATTTGTGTTTTAATTTATGCGACGCACCGATGCTGGGTTCATCAGTTTGAAATATTTAGCCGACTGCGTGATTTGTCATTTTCGTTCTTTTGGCAATTAATCCCGACTGATCCCTTTAGTTAACGTTGCCAAGCTTGTTTGTTGTTGCAGTATCAGTGTTGCAGTCTTTTAAAATAAATGTTCTGAGTGAAATATATTGCCGTTGCTCTTAGTTCTTTGGTACCGGGGAGCTAAATTGACCTGACGCAAATTTGACTGGAGAAACGGCCGAGTAAACAGCCCCCTGCTCACAGCACAGTGTTGACTAAGACTGACAATAGACGGGCCTAGGCCGT
The DNA here is from genome assembly GCF_018492685.1 of Alosa sapidissima. NCBI lineage: Eukaryota > Metazoa > Chordata > Actinopteri > Clupeiformes > Clupeidae > Alosa > Alosa sapidissima. The sequence continues at coordinate 30,186,862 of NC_055978.1, read as the reverse complement.
CCAGGCCCATCCGTGCCTATGCGTATGCTTTCTAAATTATTTAGGTAACTCCATCCCCATCATCGAACTTAGGCTATATGGCCAATATCTTTGAAATGTAACGGTCTTGGTTTTATTAGTGGGCCTCAGACTCGTGGTGTGAGCGCTATGGGAGCGGAACAGAGCGGCCACTCCGGCCTCTAAATTGAAAAGCGCTCCGCGCTCAAATTCCATCCATATTACACAAAACTATAAAATGATCTAAACTTCATTCACTCTCGGTGTATAGATCAGGACAGACTTGCGGAACAGGCTGCAGGTCAACAGTCTGACAGCCTCCATGAAGATAAGCATTAATGGTCCAATAGTAAAACAGTGCAATTACCAAAGGGCCCTTGAAATGATCTTTTTAAAGCCAAGGAGGATGGCTTGTAACAATGCTAGTTGTCAGCTCTGCCATAAGTAGTGACTGATCACATTTACACATTTTGTTGTTTTGCACTTGTTCTATAGTTTGTAATAGTCTTTGTTAAAATTGCACAAATTACACAAATATTTTGAAATATTTGTATACTGTTGTATAGTTTGTTTGGTGTTGTTACTTTGTTCTTTGTTAACTGTTGATTTGAGAAGCTGGTTATTTATTTATAATACAGTGTTTAATAAATAATTGTTAAATATACAGAGTCTGTAGTGTATCGCACAAACAAGACCCCCCCACCCCCCCCCCGGGACCCGCGACCTACCACCTTGACTAACACATTTCCTGCGGGAAACCCTGCACACACACACACACACACACACACACACACACACACACACACACACACACACACGCACCCTTCTTGAAGTTACCCTGCGGACGCACTCACCTGATGAGTCCTGGTGAGATGTTGGCCACCATCTCCTGTAGAAGGTTCCGGGCCTTCCTCTGGACCTTCTGCAGGGCCTTCTGGTCCGCTTCGTCCCCCTGCTCCCCCCCCTCGCCGTCCATCGCTACCTCCACCATGGCAGCCTCCACCCTGCACACAGAGGTCATCGTTAGGGGTCAGAGGTCATCGTTAGGGGTCATAGGTCACCAATAGGAGTTAGAGGTCATCTTTAGGGAGTTAAGGCCCATTCACACCAAGAACGATAACGATAACTATAAATAAACATCGTTCTTGTTAATATGAATGGCGACGTTCACACATAAACTATAACGATAACAACATGAAGAACGATATCGTTGGGGATCACTTTCTGAGTGATTTTCAGAACGATAAAAAGCTAATAGCCAATCAGAACCCATTGAATTTTAACAGTCACATTCATTAACACAAGGTGAGACTTTGTTTATCGTTGTTCAGTGTGAACGCTTTTATCGTTATCGTTCTTGATGTGAATAGGCTTTTGGTAGGAGTTAGGGGTCAGAGGTCATAGTAATGGGTCACAAGCACAAGTCATCGCTAGGAGTTAGTCACCCTGAACTTTGACCTTCCCTCTCAGGTTCCGACTCACCTGCTGTTCTTCAGCACGTTCTCCACCACGTTCCGAGCAAACATGTCCTTCTGCACGTCCCTCTCGAGAACAAACAGCACGTAGCTGAGTCTCCGAGCGAGCCAGCCACGGTGCCTACGAGCCAATCAGATCAATCAATCAATCAAATCAATCAATCAATGTCAGACAGTACGGCAGTCTGTATGTCCCAACTGACCAGTGGTCATTCCCTTCATCTTGTCAGTCATATGTTTTGTGCCTGCTGCTGGGTGCTGCTCTGAATGTGTGTGTGTGTGTGTGTGTGTGTGTGTGTGTGTGTGTGTGTGTGTGTGTGTGTGTGTGTGTGTGTGTGTGTGTGTGTGTGTAGAGCCCCTGCTGCTGGGTGCTGCTCTGAATGTGTGTGTGTGTGTGTGTGAGCCCATGCTGCTTGGTGCTGCTCTGAATGGGTCAAACTCCTGAAAGCGCTGCAGTGTAAACAGCTGCAGGCGTGGGGCTCTTATTGATGAGCTCTCTCTCTCTCTCTGTCTGTCTGTCTCTCTCTTTCTTTCTCTGTCTCTCTCTCTCTCTCTGTCTCTCTCTCTCTCTCTGTCTCTCTCTCTCTCTCTGTCTCTCATGTGAGAGTGGAAAACAGAGGGATGAATAATTGACTCAGCAGCAGACACCAACCCCAGAGATCAGATGGCCGAGAGAGAGAGGGAAGGACAGAATGAGAGAGATGGAAGGACAGAATGAGAGAGAGGGAAGGACAGAATGAGAGAGAGGGAAGGAGGAAGAGAGACCATACTGACCAGGACATTCAGCCGCTTTGGGAACAATGTCGATCCCAGTGCAACTACTGCAGAGCTACAAGCAACTATCAGTTCCATTAATTAGTAGCTAATGAGGCCGACTCCAGGGTAAAACACTCATCAATTAGCTGATCAACTGGTCAATCAATCAACTAGTCAATCCATCCATTCGTTCATCACTGTGTGTATACAGCAGGAAGGCTTGGGTAACAGAGTGTGTCTGTGGTGGCGGTATGTGTGTGTGTGATGATTGTGTGGTGGTACCTTGTGTGCGTTTCATTTATGTAGATCACATTACGAAGTCCGAGAGATGGAATGCTGGGGTTAAAGAACCTCTCCTGAAAGACAACACACACACACACACGTGTAACTAACATTGCAATACCCATCTATTCATACTAGTTGAAACACACACACACATGGGGAAGTATTTATCATTAGTGTTACCCTTCACTACATTCAGTAGCAAGACTCTGTCACTCACACACACACACACAAACACTCACACACACGGGGCTAATTAGTGTTACCATTAATAACCCTTCTCTACACTGTTGCAGTGTGGGATGGTCCCCAGATAGAGACACTGGAGCCGAGTGTGTGTGTGTGTGTGTGTGTGTGTGTGTGTGTGTGTGTGTGTGTGTGTGTGTGTGTGTGTGTGTGCCTAAAGGACAGTTGGAGTTGCTAGGTTACGGGGACGCTGGCGAGACACACCCTCCGTCTGGCATCATGTTTTTGTTTTTTGGATGTTGTGTTTGTAATTTTATGTAATGTCATGTTCTTTTTTTGTATTGATTTGTCTAGTTAAATGTATTTATTTATTTACTCTTTATTCATGTTATTTTCGATAGCTTTTGTGTTATTCTTGTTTCTTTTCTTTTCTGATTACAAGTCGGCTGATATCTAACGTTAACGTTAACGAGCTTGCCTTGACTAGCCGCCCCTCATCCGTCCGATGCTACACATCCACTGTCTGGACGGAGGGGTTGCTCAGGGCAGTGGGCCTACTCTGCCAGAGATCTGCAGCTGACCATAACGTTACTAGCCTCTGACGCTTGGTGCCTGCAGTCTGGATTGAGTGCTGACGTGGGGAGCTCTGATGGCGACGTCGAGAGCCATGAAGCAACAAACTGTCCTTGCTAAAGCCACCGAGCTGCTGACCAGCAAGAAGATCGTCGCACCTCAGACTGGTCTGTTCCTCCAGGGCTGTCCAGGGCTCTGCTCTCCAGACTGCTCTGCTCCGTTCCTTCAGACTGCCAGTGAATTCTCCGGGTTGGTTAGTTATAAAGAACTTCGTTGGCGTTGCATCGGTTGTGAAGACACAGCTGTGCACAGTTTTATGTGGGTCATCATTGCCCTTGGACATTTTCAGCCGGTTGGAAATTGGACTAACATGAATTTTTCTTTTTAAATTTATTTTCTTTTTCACTTTTTCCTTGTTAATTTGTTTGTTGTCTGTCTTGTATGCCTTGATGTCACGTATACGCTGGCGACTAAGTCGACTCTGTCCTCCATCTCTTGTCTTGCGTGTCATTTGTCATTTTGCAAATTTGTTTATGTCCAGGTGTCACGGTTACGCTGGTGATTACGCCACTCCGTCCGGCAGCCTCTTGTCTTGTATGTGGAGCGCGTTGGGTTGCACTCTGTAAATAAAATAAAACTGACTTGACAACACTAAATCTGAGTTAATGGTTCAGTTCTGCACAAACCTGTGTGTGTGAAGATGCATGCGTGTGTGTCTGTCCTTCTCCTTCTCTCTACATTTTATGTGTGTGTGTGTGTATATGAGAGAGATTATGCCCCACCTGACTCTGACGGGTGCAGAAGTGGAAGTGTGTGTGTGTGTGTGATAATGCTCCACCTGACTCTGTAGTGTGCAGGAGTCGTAGTGTGTGTGTGTGTGTGTGTGTGTGTGTGTGTGTGTGTGTGTGTGTGTGTGTGTGTGTGTGTGTGTGTGTGTGATAATGCCCCACCTGACTCTGTGGTGTGCAGGAGTCGTAGTGTGTGTGTGTGTGTGTGTTAGGGGCCGTCTACACGACGCCGGTTTTTGTGAAACCCGTGCGGTTTTGTTATCGGTTACGCCTTGCGTGTACACGACGCCGGCAGTTTAGGAGACTGCAACCGATTTTTTGAAACCGGCTTCCGAAGTGGGAATTTTTGAAACCGCCGGTTAACTTTCGCTGTGTCGACGCCTGAAGGTGCGAAGCCGGCAATTTTATGACGACATAGCCCCACCTCTCAACTCAGCCACGGCACTCGACCTGACACGCTGCTTGTCAAAACAATCCAAACCATTTGTTTATCATATTAAAAATGTTTTTTCTTTCTGTGTG
>NC_055978.1:30152283-30169783 GCF_018492685.1 Alosa sapidissima | reverse complement strand
CCTGCCTGGATGTAGGTTAATCCGTCTCACACACTACGGCTAAAGAGTGAGGTGTCGATGCGGCAAGCTGTCCACACTAATTCCCCCCAAATCAGAAATCACGTCAAGTCAGCAGACAAAATCTTACACGCCATGCCATTGAAAAAGAGCGTGACCTCAAGCTATTTCTAGCCAACGTCTCATGCAACCTTCACATAATAGTAACGTTCATCCATCAGTATTGAATTGATGCATCCGCATTGTCTTCCAACACAAACCAGGGTTTGCTACATAGTGGCAACAATAACACAATCCTGCACTCATTCAAAACAGACCCATATAGCTGCTATAGTAACTTGAGGGACCGGCATTTAAAAGCAGGCGTGAGCATCTGCTCGAGCTAGACACGAGCACTGACAGCCAGTCAGCCTATGGCAGAAAACCCATTTGAGCAGACAGTGACATGTGAAGCGAGATAAGTCTTTCGTCGGGTTTCAAACGTTTCTAACGTTACACATGAGCTTCGTTAACTTAGCCGGCAAACGGCAGTGATTTATCACTAGCTGGCTATAATATTTCACGGTTTTCCATTGACCTCCCCGTTCATGGAGCAACGTTAGTACTATGAATGTCTAAGTTGCAGTAAATATGTTTCCTAATGTCAAAATACTATTAGGCTACCAGCACACCAGCAATAATGAGCGTTTCCATTATAAAGGGTAAACGTAATTTAGTTGCCGGCAGACCACAAACTCACCTTAGAAGCAAGCTCCAATTGCATCATCTTGACTTTGTCTTCCCTGTAACGTGATGTGGTTATCGGATCTATCTTCACTCGGTTGAGCTTCGCCCTTGAACATATGGGTTGCTGAATAGCTGTTGGCTCCGACTACAAGCTCCAAAACGCCCACTGCCCCTGTTTAAGGGGGGTTTCTTTGTGTTCTGTGCTTCCGTTGCGTTAATGCCCCAGACCCATGCTTCCAACGTCCGCGCTCGCTCGCTCTCGTTTGCTGGCAACAGCAATAGCATGCCTCATGATTTTTTTATTTCCGGGTGAAATCTAATATATCATCAAAATAAAAGCATCCTGCCGAAACGCCCTCCAAATTATACACTTGGGTCTACGTTAAAGTATTCACAACACGCCGTAAAACGTAGGTCCCTGTAATTATATGTATTTATTTATCAGTTCCCAAGTAAGGTAATATTTGTCGGAAATGTAGGCCTACAACATTGACACAGACAGTCCAAACTAGTTTTTTGACTTTGCATCTAAACTAGGCCTACTACATTGATTCAACTGCTGGTCTACCTACTTCAGTTCAGACCGCAGAGCTACACAAACCAGAGCAAAGTAGGCATATAAGCAAATTAACCACTATCAAGGCCCAGGCTCTAATACTAGCCTATGATAAACACAAGGCGAATTAACCACTATCACGCTATACTGGACAGGATTAAGACGTGTAAAATACGGGACTGTATGTTTTGACTGTGTGCTCATGCAACTCTCCAGCACCTTGCACAGCTCCGATTACCGTGAATTCAGCTACTGCAAACTATCATTCTATTTCCGGTTATATGCAAATTAAAAGGTCAGTCTTAAATATCTGTAGAAATGATAAAATATATTCTAATAGCATTGACTACGTTCCCAGAATTTCACAAGGCTGTACAAATTACATTGCACTTGACTGCCACATTAAAAATGGGCATGTGATACTTAACACTAAATCCGTCAAAAATGCCTGAGAGATGTCTGAGGAACAGGCTTTTAAAGTAACCAAGCTCGCTTCTGCTCCCTGTTGGAGAATGAGTGCCCTGGGGGAGGCAAACGTCTAAGATACTTAACTCTCACTCAGTCAGAACCATCTGAGAAATGTCCGAGAAACAAGTCTGTAATTATCCCAGCTCTCTTCTGCTCCCTGTTGGCAGGAAATAAAAGTGTAAGAGAAAACATCTCATGCAGCATACATCACGTTCAGCCCGCCCTGTGCTGTGCTGCAGGAAGTTGAATGGGCATATTAGTGTGACATATAGGGGGAAATCAAGTATATTGAGCAACTGCTTGGCAAAGTGTCTTACGAAGTGTTTATAAAGCTCAAGAACGGTTTATGCACTGCATATATCCCCTTCTGGGCAAACACCATGCTTTTCAGGTAAGATGGGCCATCTATACTTCTTCAAAAACAAAGTAATTTCTATAAGGGAGGCTATTGGTAACATAGGTAATATGTTTGATAGTACACCCAAAAACAGCCCCCCAAAATTAAGATTCTTTAGCACTATTACTCAATCTGAGCTTAGTAAAAATTATAACTCAAACCGGCTACTCAACATGTGCTTTGGATCCAATCCCTATAGCCTGGCTAGCGCCACCACTTCTCAATGAGACGTGGTCTGGGAACCAAACGTTAATTTTCTCGTATTTGAAAAAAATGCCCAGATCCGTTTATTGGGTGCCACGGATGTCTATCAAATGCTTCTGTGCATAGCTCATCATCGTCTTGCTTTCCCCCTTGTTCTGTGATTGGTCCCCTATCTCAGGCGAAAATTTGCTCCATGGTCTCCAGGCTGCCTTAGCAGCGTGAATCAAATCGCGCGCAAGGCAGCATGGGAACACCCAGGCTACAATCCCTACTAGATTCCTCAAAAATGTATATAATAGCTTAGCTCATTTTATTCTCAAGATAATAAATACCTCATTAGAAACAGGTATATTTCCAACTGCTTTTAAAACCACTGTTGTGAAACCTTTACTTAAAAAGTCAAATCTTGACCATCTGAGCAACTACAGGCCTATATCAAATCTACCGTTCCTGAGCAAAGTACTTGAAAAAGTTGTTTGTAATCAGTTAAACACCTTCCTCAACGAAAACAGTATCCTTGAAAAATTCCAATCAGGTTTTAGATCGAATCATAGCACAGAAACGGCTCTAGTAAAAATAGGCCTAGTCAATGATCTTAGACTGGCTACTGACTCAAATAAAGTCTCAATCCTTATTCTTCTAGATTTGGCATTTGACACCATTGATCATAGCATCCTAAGTGGGTGGGTCTCTCTGATAATGTTCTAAACTGGTTTCAAACCTACATTACTGGCAGAGATCAGTCTAGGAGATCATGTGTCTGTAAAACATGACTTGCCTTTTGGTGTGGCCCAGGGGAGCTGCCTTTGTCCCCTGCTCTGAAAACGGGGTACAGAGTGGCAAATGCAGGTGATGAAGGTGCAGCTCATAAATCAAAATTCAGTCACAGTGTAGCAGATGCCATGCAGTACTGCAATGAAGAGCTGCACCTTCCTCAGTTCCAGGGGTGTGAGGAGACCGTTCAGTTCATTCGTGGTAGTCCTTGAGCAAGGCAGTTGTTCTGGGGAAATATAAAATAAATGAATGAAAAAGAATTTGAGAGGCATCTTATTCTTGTTAGGGTAAATGACATGTGAATAATACAGTGTTGAGTAAGCTACTTCAAAATTGTAGTGAGCTAAACTATCAGTTATTCTAAATAAAACACTACACAAAACTTTTAATCACTCATTTGAAGCTCAGAAATTCCCAAATTCTCTATATGAGGCCAATATCTCATTGTTATTAAAAGAAGGGAGGGATGAGATGGATCTCACATCCTTTCGTCCCATCGCATTATTAAACACAGATGTGAAGATTTTTACTAAAATCTTAGCAAGTAGGTTAAATAACTACATTACCACTATCATTCATGTGGATCAGACTGGATTTATCCCAGGTAGATTTTTCTTTTTTAATGTAAGAAGGCTAATGAACATACTATATCATAAATATGAGAAGGGCCAGGAAGTAGCTGCACTCTGTTTGGACGCACAACGTGCGTTCGACCAGGTGGAATATAAATACATGTGGAAAGTGCTGGAGCATTTTGGATTTGGCGACAAGTTTATCTCATGGATTGAAATACTGTACGCCCACCCTTCTTCATGTATCCTAACTAATCAAGATAAGTCCACTCCTTTCTTACTACATAGAGGGACACGAAGGGCTGTCCTCTGAGTCCCTTACTCTTTGCAATTGCAATTGAACCACTTGCTATTAGTATCAGGCAACACCCAGCTCTCAAACCAATACGCCTTGGGAATGTGGATCATCATCTTTCACTGTGCAGATGATGTGGCCATTTTTATGTCCCAGCCTGTGCAGACCGTCCCTATTCTATTGGATCTTATTAAGTCCTTTGGTGAGGTTTCTGGCTATACAATTAATTGGCAGAAAAGTGAATTCATGCCATTGAATGAGGACCTGGATGGTAACTTTCTGCACAATTTACCATTTAAAATCACAGATAAATTTAAGTATCTTGGGGTTGTTTTACCAAAAGACCCTAAGTTAATCTTTAAATTAAATTTTCTTGTCAAGTTAGAAAAGATGAAGGAAGACATAGGTAGGTGGCGCAATCTCCCCATCTCCATGATAGGTCGTGTAAATGCAATTAAAATGGTCTCCCTGCCGCGAATCTTATATCTTTTTCAAAGTCTTCCTGTTTTTCTCTCCAAGTCTTTTTTTACGACGGAATTTTAACGATAGATTCTATAATCATTCCTTTTATTTGGAATTTCAAATCCCACAGAATATCAAAAACTCATTTACATAAATCTAGAGAGAAGGGTGGGCTAGGTCTACCATGTTTTCTGCACTACTATTGGGCAGCTAATCTAAGAGCCTTGTCTATTGGCAGTTTGATTATTCAGTGGTCTCAGAGGATACCCCTGCTTGGGTTGCAATTGAAAAAAGTAGTGTTACAAATAGCTCTCTACCAGCACTCCTCTTCTCTGCTCCCGGTCTCCCTGCGAGCACAAAGCTACACAACAGAATGGTGCTTAACAGTGTGAAAATTTGGCAGCAAATCAGGAAGAACTGTAAACTGCCCAATACCATCATATATACTCCAGTTCATCGTAATCATGCCTTCCTTCCATCTCTCTTTGACAGGGTCTTTGATGACTGGAAGAAAAAAGGCATTGTTACTTTAAAAGAACTATATATTAATAAGCAGTTTGCTAGTTTCTCTCAATTACAAAAAAAGTTTTCTATTCCATCAACACATTTTTTTTAGGTACTTACAAATCAGGAACTATGTCCGTCAGAACATATCTATCTTTGAGCAGCTTCCTGAAGAACAAAGGTGCTACACACTCTTGCTGGGCCGACCTGACTCCAAACATTTGATCTCTGATTTTGTCAAAATATTTTTTGGAACAGTTTAATGTTGACACACAATTTATTAAGACATCTTGGGAGGCGGAGCTGGGTCTACAAATCGATGATATTACTTGGGATGAGAGCCTCAACAGGATCCAGGCATGTTCTGTTAATGCAAGACATCAGTTAATTCAATTTCAGGTAATACATAGGCTTCATTATTCAAAAACCAAGTTGCATAGAATTTATCCTATCTCTGCCTTATGTGATCGATGTAAGTCTGCTAAGGGCTCTCTTGCCCATCTGTTTTGGACATGCCCTAACCTGTATAACCTCTGGTGTGAAATTTTCAAATGGCTCTCTGAAATATACGATAAGGAATTTAAACCTGATCCTAGACTTGGTTCCTCTCTCTTACTACTGGACTAAAGCCTCTCTGTTCAAAACACTCTCATGTCTGGTGTGGTCACCGCTAAAAGATTGATATTAAGACTGTGGAAGTCAGAATCTGTTCCAACATTTAAAGGAGAATTCTGGTGTGATATTGACCTAAAGTGTGTTGAAACATGATACCGAGTGTGAACATATGTCTCATAGCCCATCTCGGCTTGTCCCCTGCACTCCAAAATCTGGCGCTAGTTAGCCGATGCTACCAACAGCTTTTTCAATGGTGGTGCTTTGGCATCAGGCTAGCCATGCAAATAAATCACTGTTTTACACCATTTACGAGGCTCAATCTCCACACTTCATTGGTAGACTTCCGAGGGCCCTGACATTTAAAACGAGACATTGAGAACTTTGAAAAAGCACTGGTAGTTTACTTACAAGATGATTTATACAGACAGTATCTTCACGAAGTTTAGCGTTTGCAGCCATCTTGAATTTAGTCACGATAAGTCGAGCAACGAGTAAGAATTCCAAAAATAATTCCGTGGAAATGCATGGATTCCAGTTGCTGCTACTGGAAGAAACTGGAATCCATGCATTTCCACAGAATTATTTTTGGAATCTGATCCCTTATCATACCTGTTCATTCTTACTCGTCGCTCGACTTATCGTGACTAAATTCAAGATGGCTGCAAACGCAGGGCCCTCGGAACACCTGTGTTTTCTACAAGATCATCAAGACAACGCCATCGACATTTGGCTTAGTGAAAGATACTTTAATGGCTGGTGAGTGCAACTTCAGTTGGTTAATTGGTACATATTCATATTTCACCTTATATGGTAAACTCTGCCTGTCTTATAATTGTACAAAATGTATACATTTAAAAAGCTAAGAAAGCGAGGTTATGAAATTAAAAGTACACTGAACTGCCAAACATGATAGTTAATTCGTTTTAACACTGTAAACACATTATTTTAATCAATCAAATAAAAACATATTCAGGAATGTAAAGGATTTAAATTGGTATTGTCAATGATGTATTTCTGTACCATGTTAGGCTCTATTAGTCATATTATTCAACAATTTGTACAACTAGAATAGTTATACAAACTCCCACCATCTGTTGAATGGGATTTATGCATGTCATAATTAACAACTATGGCACCCAATCCGGTAAACGACAAAATTAACAAGATGGTCCCTCAGTAGTCCTCTCACAATCGTGCGAACAAGGGCAAGCTCCTCTTCTGACTGTTACGAACACATGAGCAGGGTGTTCTAGTCTCCTCCATTGTGGCTGTCCCCAGTACCAGGCTTTCATAACAAGCATAAAAAGCATAACCATGATATCACATGACATGGTGACATATATGGGCAAATGAGCAATAGGAAATGAATTGTGATGATTATGCATTGTCTAAACTTGACTGTACTTTAAAAGTGCTCTGTGAAATTCTGTAGGATTCAATTCTCTTGAACACAACCACAAAACACTCTTCCATTGACTTGCATTTGCACAGAGCTTAGGCATTTTTGACATTATGTCAACATTGCCGTTTCATCACAAGATAGATAGATAGATAGATAGATCATTTATGTGGGAAATGTAGGATTTTTTGTCTTTTGTTTAACTAAATATAGCAAATTTAACACATGCATATAATGTTTTCTTTTCCCCACTGAAAGGATATGCTGAAAGAAGGATCTTGCTGGTTGGAAAAACAGGACATGGTAAAAGCAGCATTTTAAGACGGACATATTTTCAGATGAAGGCATCTCCAAACTCGTTCATATCCAAAGGTGTGATAAAACAGAAATACATAAAAAAAAAAAAAAATATTAAAGTGGTGGACACACCAGGATTTTTTGGAACAAAAAAGATGACCAAGCGGGTAAGATGACAGAAAGTATTATTGAGTGCTGCCCTGGCCCTCATGCTGTGATCATCGTCCCACGAGTGGGAAGATACACAAAACATGAGATGGAGACTGTGGAGGAGATCACAAAGTATTCTTGGTGAAGAGGTCTTCAAATGCACAGTTCTCCTCTTCACTCATGGCTATGACCTCAAGGGCCACTGAAGAGTTTGTTAAAGAGAATGCCAAGCTGCAGGAACTTGTGGAGAAGTGTGGAAATCGTTGACATGTCATTGATAATGAGCACTGGAACGCTAAGCTATTTGGGAACCAGAGCAACAGAATTCAGGTGGGAAGGAGATGGTGAGGAATGGAGCAAAGACAGGAGTCTGCTGGGAAATAACTGCAGCAGGATGCGTTACAGGAGTCTGCTGGGAAATAACTGCAGCAGGATGCGTTACAGGAGTCTGCTGGGAAATAACTGCAGCAGGATGCGTTACAGGAGTGTTGCTGGGAAATAACTGCAGCAGGATGCGTTACAGGAGTGTTGCTGGGGAATAATTGCAGCAGGATGCGTTACAGGAGTGTTGCTGGGAAATAATTGCAGCAGGATGCGTTACAGGAGTGTTGCTGGGGAATAATTGCAGCAGGATGCGTTACAGGAGTATATATGTCTTATATAGGGAGACATATATGTCTTGTCTTCACCGTGGGATAGTGAGAAACGTAATTTCGATCTCTTTGTATGTCTGGAACATGTGAAGAAATTGACAATAAAGCTGACTTTGACTTTGAGTGTTGCTGGGAAATAATTGCAGCAGGATGCGTTACAGGAGTGTTGCTGGGAAATAATTGCAGCAGGATGAGTTACAGGAGTGTTGCTGGGAAATAATTGCAGCAGGATGCGTTACAGGAGTGTTGCTGGGGAATAATTGCAGCAGGATGCGTTACAGGAGTGTTGCTGGGAAATAACTGCAGCAGGATGCGTTACAGGAGTGTTGCTGGGGAATAACTGCAGCAGGATGCGTTACAGGAGTCTGCTGGGGAATAATTGCAGCAGGATGCGTTACAGGAGTGTTGCTGGGGAATAATTGCAGCAGGATGCGTTACAGGAGTGTTGCTGGGCGCCCTGCTCAGGATTCCTGTGCTGGTGGGAGCTGGTGTGTACCACTGTGGCAAGAGCCTGAAGGAACTTCTCCTCTCCCTGTCCAAGGCAACAATAGCTGGAGCCGCAGCAGGAGCTGGAGTCGCAGGAGCAGCAGGAGCAGTGGGGGCAGTGGGGGCAGGAGCAGCAGGAGCAGCGGGGGCAGGAGCAGCACGAGCAGCGGGGGCAGCAGCAGTGGGAGCAGAGGCAGGGACAGCAGCAGCAGTGGGAGCAGAGGCAGGGACAGCAGCCATGGGTGCAGGAGGAGTTGCAGGTCTTGGGGTGGTAGCTGGAATAACTGCAGGGGTGGTTGGAGGTCTGATGGTTGCTGCTGGTGCAGTGGCAGGAGCAGTGGCGGAACAAGTCAGAGCCGGGCCGAGGGCAGGGCACATGACCGGGCCCTTTATTAAACTCATCATAACATAATTTTACAACATAGGCTACACATGCCCGCAACAGCGGGTCTAGCGTCAGCGCCACGGAGAGTAACTATGTAATTTTGAAGTCATCGAACGTACATGAAGTGTAACCAAGAGAACAACAACAAAAACATTAGGCTACATGACCCCTAATAATAAAACAACAATAATACGCAGCACTATTTAAAGGGCATACGACGAGCCTTGCACTCCGCGAACTCGTCCACGATGCTCTGTGTATGTCCATTTTCTTTGCTCTCTCATTCTCTATGGACAACATGGCAAGTCCACTCAGTCTCTCCTGTCCCACTGTACTCCTCAAGTGGTTTTTAATGGTCTTTAACTTGGAGAATGAGCGCTCAGAGGTTGCAACGGTAACGGGAAGAGTCAAAAATAAAATTAGGCCGGTGCAAATCTCACTGAATGCAGAAGTTACTGCATTGGAGGAGCGAGGGGGTGGCTTCGGGGGCTCAAGCCCCGAATCTCTTTTCAAAAGCCCCGAATCTTTTTTTGTATGTGTTTTCAATTTCCAACGATTCTAATTTCTAATTTAACTTCCCCTCGGTTTCTCTATAAATGCCCAATATTGACAGATAATCTGATTTCCCACACAATGAGTTTAGGCAATGCCAGAGCCGAGATGTAGCGGTTTACGTCATAAACCTGGCAGGCAGGACGAAAGTTCAGAGCGGCGCAGTCAGTTTAAACAGCAAGCCGTTAAGAAAAACTATTGTCAAGACATTAGGCAATTAGGCTACTGTACCCCGGAATACAAAAATAAACTTCAGAAAGACAGAAAGTTTGTTGTACTGTATTCTGTAGTCTGTATTCTGTAGTCTCAATGACCGAATCAGTAGATATAGGCCTACCTGTTGTCAGTTGAGTTGGTTCAATTCATTTATTGTAGGCTAGTAGCCTAGGCAAATATGAAACGGAGATGTAACGTGGCTACCGGCGGGATTTTGAACTTGCATGTTTCATGCATTTTAGGGCAAACAATACCATGGGATTGATGTGTTCTCCATTTGAGGAACGTAATCAATTGCGGACGTGCACAGACAGCTCAGACACAGAGCGCATATAGGCCTAGGTTAGGCTACTTTCACTTTCTAGAGCGCTACATAAAATATGCTTCATACCAAAACAACGATCAAACATTATCAAATGTATCATGACGTGTTGTCACAAAGACTTACTCCAATTAGAAAATCGAAACCAAAATCATGTAAGTGTAAGTGTTCTCTCATTGACGCCTGTAGGAGACAATATCGTTGATTCAATTTTGTAAATTTGCACGTCGTAAAGTTCAATATGAGAGTTAAAATAATGCCAGTCATACAGCAGAACATTTTATTCAATATTTTACACCTACTAAATCATCAAAGTAGGTTTCAAAACTTTTCAGCAACCGTGAGTCATAACTCATCCTGACTGGGGCAACCTATAAGCCTAATACGTCCCACTCTGATGAAAATGATTGAAAAGAAACCATTTGCATGATCTTAGCTCCTCCGGCCTTGTGCCGTGGGAGAGGCCCATCCCACCTTACCCGGAGGTGGGGGTGGGGCGCCCTCGCACCGTGCCCCTGCGTGTCCCAGGCCGGGGGCGTGCCGCACCCCCTCAAGCTCCGCCCCTGGGCAGGAGGGATTGTAGGAGCCAAAGCAGCTGGGGAAGCTAAGAGTCCAGAACATGCTGCAGAGATGACCAAAGATGCGGTCTGCGATGGAGTTAAGAAATTATTTTGCAAGGAGAAGAAGGTCAATTGCAGCGATTACAGTAAAATCTGAATTGTATTTTTATTTTTTTGATAATGACAGTATGATCAATGGTTTTGATTTGAAAGTTTCCTTCTTATCACAATTCTATGTGTTCCTAACATGATGTCTTGTCCAATTTATTGGAATTCCTCTATTACCATCGGTATGTGTCACTTAATATACAAACCAAGACGCCGGACTCCTAAAGAAACGCAACCACCCACACCATAGGTGTATCTAAATTAGCTATGTACCAAAAATGACATTTTATCGTGACTCGAAGAGCTTTAAACAGTGGTTCATTTAGCAAATGTTATTTTGAAGTGTTAAAAAACATCGTTTTAGAATTTCTGAACAAAAGTGGTGATAATTGGGGGTGTTACGATACTGATTTAGTTTAGTGACTTAGGTGTTAAATTTTGATTTATCATAACTCTTAACAGTCACAGTCCTTATATGATATTGTCACTCTCTTTATATCTGGTTGACTTCTATATCTTACATTTACATAATGCAAAAATAAATCAAATGCAACACATGTGTGGGTCTCGTCTCAGTTCTGTCTCCCTCTCTGTAGTGATGTTGACCGTTTCTCAGTCCTTCAAAGCCACTTTTTTAAGGATGTTACTTCATCGAATCTTGCCAAGCACTGTTCCAATGTCAAGGGTGCTTTGAAATTCTATCAAGTACTGAGTCCTTCGTTCTGAGAATTTTCGAGGATGCATGGATGTATCCTCTGCGTGCTTGAAACACCCACAATCCTGTGCGCAAATTATTTTTAATGATGCAATGTCTGTTCCATTGTGTTTTTTGAATGCTATGAAGAAGCCTTGCCTCGTCTTTAAAGGATTTGACTCGGCAGGGCTCGTTCTACCAAGCATAAATCCTTGACTTTGAAAAACGGTGCCTGTATTCCATTGTCTGCTCCTCATGTTACTTCCTGTTAACTTTGTTTACTTCCTGTGTCCTGTTTCATGTGTTCCTTTGTTTATCTTTAAAGGGGAACTATGCAGGTTTATTAGCTTAATTACCTTAGCTTAACAGCATCAGAGTCATTGGAATGGTTATATGACTTTTTCTGGGGTGAATGGTGGCTGTCTCGCTTCCCTCTACTGTCTGTGAGCGGAAAAACCGGCCTTGCAACTTTGGGCCACCAGGCCGCCGGCCTCAGAGACAGAAGGTGTTGTGGTCTTGCGATGTAACAAATTGCTTTACTGCACTACACACATACACGCCGGGCACTGGCAAGGTTGCCATGGAGTTTTTCAGACATTCGTCATGGCAGAGCCAGCGAAAAGCAGCAGAGAGCGAGTGAACCGAGAGGAACAGGGAAGAGGAAACGGCAGCCTGACTACACTAGAGGGAAAGAGGAAACGGCAGCCTGAAGAGTGTTGTAGACTTGGCCAACCTGCTGCCCCCCCCCCACCCCCCCAGCTCCGTTCAGTGAAAAGTAAAAAAAAAAAAAAAAGATTGCTGCCGTTTTCGACGGCACTTTTAGGGACTGAACCAATTACTGCACTCTATCTACGACCATTGGCCCTAGCCTACGGTTCTAATCAAACCGTGAGTAGGCCTAGTGCAGCAGCAGCAGCAGCGGGACAATTCAAGTCATCTGTTAAAAAGACTACTACTTAACCTCAGTAACAACCGGTGAGTTGATGATGAGTTGGAACATTAATGCTAATAAGATGTTAGAATGTGTCACGAATCATAGCCAAGTGAGCTGCGTTGGGCTGTCCTTGTTAGGTTAGCATATTAGGCACATATCTCCGGATGGCTCCAATAAAATTAGGCTAATAGGGCCTAGCCTAGGCTACTTTATAAAAACATAATTTGCTGACTGCATGTGGTTCTTGCCATAGCTGGTCAGACAGAGTCAGGCTGCTTTGCCTGAGTTCTTTGTTTCATTGCTCCGACTTAGCGAGTCTGGTCTAGATCCATAGGCAAATGTTTATTTCCGGGTGGGAGGGCACAGTTTGAGGTTTAAAATCATTGGAGTTCCTTTGAACCGCTATGAACCGCTTTGAACTAATCACTAACAACCGGCGTTTCGTCAAACAGAGAAGTTTGTCTGCATCACGCCCATAACAAGCAAGCTGCATCTGATCAGCAAACACTCACACGTTTCATCTGCATCTGATCAGCAAACACTCACACGTTTCATCTGCATCTTATCAGCAAACAATCACACGTTTCATCTGCATCTTATCAGCAAACAATCACACGTTTCATCTGCATCTTATCAGCAAACAGTCACACATTTCATCTGTAACTCTCGCCAAATGCATCATATAGTGTTTTGTGAATGTACCCAAGTCAAACTTTCATATAAATGCATAACGTCCAAAGCGCCACTATTAAGCTGTATGCGTTGTCGTGAACTGTATTGTGTTTCTTTTTACCTGTACACTTACAAAGTTCTCAATGCTTCGGTTTACATAGAGACCCTCATTATGCTACCGTGTAAGTGTGGTGCTATTTTGAGCCTTGTTAGTGGTATGGACTGTACGTCTACCCTGAAGGCTAGCGTTAAACACTAATAAGCGGTTTGCAATAAAACTGGTCACATTCGACTAGCATGAAAACAAATCCCAGCGAACGGTCAAACTCGGTACACATGTGTTATTAAACCCCTAGGTTCTGGAGACTTCGCTCACTGCCTTGCACAACTGACAGACTGAGAAAGTCATTTGTCCCCAGGGCCATTGAACTGTTCAATGCCTCACTTAAGGGAAGAGGAGAGATAGACTTCTCTGCATAGTCTGTCTGCCTCTTCACCCCCTCCATGTTTGGTACTGTCTGTCCACTAGCCACTTGTACCACTGTCTTTATGCCTCACTGTTTGCGTGCTATATTAGCACATTAGCACATATGCATAACCCCCCCTCCATGCCACAGCCGAACTGTGGCCACACGTATACATTTTCTTAAATAGTTAAATATATAGATATATAGACTTTACTTTACTTTATTTCTGCATTGTTGCACTGTTGACTTACTCATTTGCACTGTCACCATGACCACTATCACCATTGCACTACCACCATGACACTCATTCACACAGAGCACCTTAGAGCACCTTACCATACCTTACTATGCACAGAGAATCACAGGCTCAGTCCCTGCCTCAGTCATTGCAAGCGCCTCTGATTTATTAATCACCACTATGTGGATACTGTTTTTAGAATTTATTTAGATTAAGTGTTAGTATAATTTGTATTTTTGTAATTTGTATTTTAGTATATTTTTATATATTGTATTAAGTGTTAGTATAATTTGTATTTTAGTATATTTAGCATATTCTTCATCTTCTACTGTCCTTACTACTTAGTTGTGTTTTTATATTATATACTTTAATTACTCTTTCTGCTGTTAAAGAATGTGTTTGTGTTGTATGTATGCTGCTGCTGAGACCTTGAATTTCCCCTGGGGATCAATAAAGTATCTATCTATCTATTTTGCGCCGGAATTGTCCTTTAACACACTCACACACACACACACACACTTAAAGGAACCACATGTAAGAAATGTATTTCAATTAATCATAAAATGGCCCTAATATGTCACTAGACATTAAGAAATCATGTTCATTTCAAATACTTATATCACTGACAACAGTAGTCCGGCCAGGATATTTGTCATTTAAAAAGTGAAGTTGCAACCCTCAACTGATGTTGATGTTGTGTTTTGTCATGTCATGTTGTATTTTGGCCTGATGCGCCACCCTCCACCTATCTACTTGAAGTCAGTAGTGTTTCGGCATCCGGGTTGGCAACCTCGAGTCAGGGGGAGGGGGAGGGGATACATCCCTCTACAGTAATTTGAAAGTGATTGTAGTACCAGTTTTGGCCACAATCTTACATATGGTTCCTTTAACACAAACACACACACAAGTCTCACATCCCAAGTCTTCCGGAAGTTCCGAGAGTCTTCCGCATATTGATAGCGGCTCCCTGACGCCCGCAAATTAGATAAAATCTCCCAGAATCTAGCGATCAAGAGCGCGCATGCGAGACCGCGTGTGCATCTGAGTGTAGCGCGCACACGACGGGAGAGAGAGAGGGGTGGTGTGTGTGTGCCTGAGTGCATCCAAGACAGAGAGCATCCTGATTGGCCTGTTTCGCTAAATCAACCAATCAGTTTTCAGTGTATAGGAACAGGAGCGTCATAGCAGAGTCAGTGCCTCAAAAAAAAGGAAAATGTAAGACCCATTTCAAAGTGTAGGCTACCCTTGTCTCATAAGACTAAAAAATAATAATAGGCCTAGTCTTGCACACTGCACTGTTTGTAACAGTGACTTTAGCACATATGATTGCAAAAGACAAATGACACAAATGATTGCAAAAGACATGTTGAGGTGAGTTTAACAAGTGTCACTTCATGTGCATATTATTCAGGCCTATAGCCTACTAAATGGCTAGTTGCCAAGGCTACATGAAAATACCAAACTACCAAAATCTACATATTTTCACAATTTCTATCTATAGGCCTTCCTTATTTGGTGTACTGACTAGACATTATAGGTATAATAATAGGCTAAAGTTTTTTTGTTGGGGGAGGGGGAATGCACACACACACACACACACACATGCACGCACCACACACATACAAACACACACTGGAGAGAGAAAGAGAACCCTCCATGACTTGTTATATCAGAGTCTTGAAGCTTTTGGACATTTTCTCACATGGTTGTGTGCTTTCAGTTCTGATCCTGTCGTGAGTGTTCTGAGTGTTCTGTGACTGTCGGAGTGTTCTGAGTGTTCTGTGACTGTCGGAGTGTTCTGTCGGAGTGTTCGGTTCCTGATTACTCTTCCTGGCCAGGGACATCTCATGGTTTCATATCTACTTCCTCCCCTCGGTAGGAGACACCATGTCATCATTGCAGTGTTTTACAACTGTTTTCACACATTTTCAAAACTTTGTGTCTATTTTTCAAAACACAACATTCAAAATGTCATAAAAACATATCTAAAGTAAGCATTCACCTCACATTATAAATACTTTTGTCATAATATGAGATTTTGGTTACATCATGTACTGTTGCTCAAAACCTAAAGCTCTTCTGTCTTTCATGGGCTTCTATGTATAATTTCATTCAAGAGAGAAAGTCATCTACAGAGAGAAGTTGAAATTCACAGTAAATATTGAAACTAAATGATTTCCCCCAAATAATTTGCTGTTGTGAATACAGTATTTTACAGCCAACAAGAAAAGAAACAAAGCAAAATACAATAACCACCAGATGTATACATGTAGTTTTGAAAAAGCTGATTTTGCCAAAGACAGAAATGACTGACTATCTATCAAATGACTGTTTTTTCCAAGGGAGAGGGTAGGTGAAGGGCAGCCTATAGACCCTTTCAATTTGCAGAAACAAACATGTGTGTTCCTAAGGCATTTCCGGAGGCACAGAAAACAACATACAGAGTGTAGATGACTGTACATATTATGAATGTGGATAATATAGTGTGATTTTTTAATGTTAAAAGTTGCAAAAGTTGAGAGGTGGATAAACTCTTTTTCTGAAATTTCAGAGGTGGATAAACTGCGTTTACTTGCGTTTAGCCTGAGTGCAACAGACAACATAAACATATCGTGCCATGCACGGCTTGCCTAATCATCAAACATCATAAAACCACTCTGCATTTGTGCGACAACATTATGTTCAAGTCTTGAGTCTTGGTGATGCTTATCCCAATGCACGCGACGGAATAACTTGTCATTGCCGTTCTTTACCATTCTCTGGTTGGAATAACTTCTCATTACCGTTGTTTACCATTCTCTGGTTGTGGGGGCGCTGTACTGTAGTTAGATCTGGAGCTGCAAATGTATTGATCCTAATACGCACCTTGCGCATGGGTTTAAAGAACCCATTTATACGGAACGGAAATGGTCCCCATCCAGTCCTGTCTTGGCTGAAATGTATATGGGAATTCTGACGCCACATCGCCCTCGCTTGTTCTAGCCAACCATACACCCTCCCGTAGCGGAGCTCAGCATCAGCTGCTCGCGCACCGCCCTCCCCCCTCCTCTCCCGTTTGGTCCATCAGCGGAGAGAAAGAGAAAGAGAGCGAGAGCAGCCGGTTGGTGTCACTCACTCACCCAGCAGCATCTCGCGCTTCGGATTGCTAGTTTGCACAGCTTAACGAAGTGACAGTTGCCGAGCGAGCGAAGAAAATGTCAGCCAGACCCGGCTTTTACCGGCAGGAGCTCAACAAGACCGTATGGGAGGTTCCCGAGCGGTACCAGAACCTGACGCCGGTTGGATCCGGGGCGTACGGAACTGTGTGGTGAGTGTGTGAAGAGGAGAGGGGCGAGGCAGGCAGGACCATCACACCTCACAAACAAAACATTCACAGACACACACACACCGACACGGCGTTCCGGTCTGAATAACCATATAAGACCCTGAAGGCTCACATTTCACATTTTTAAGGCATTTCATGGAGATATATTGTGCTTTGTGCGATTATATCTGGAGGAGGTGTTTGATCAGCAGAGGGGCAATTCCGTGACAGACCAGCATCGGCGGTCTGCTCAGTTTGGCTTAATAGCCTACAGCGCCAGGTCGGTCTTGCATTAGCTCATTGTCTTGCCTGTCATATCGCGATCATATCACACGACAAGACACGACGACTGGCACCTGTGCACAGGAAGGTCCTCCACTCGGGGGAAGTCCTGTGGATGCTGCCCTGTGGTGATGTGATGCGCGGTAAGTGGGTCGAACCAATGACTCAGCCCCCCCCCCCAAGTTAGGGTTTGGTGATATTGATGATACTT
>NC_055978.1:30127283-30142283 GCF_018492685.1 Alosa sapidissima | reverse complement strand
TCAAAGAGGCAAAGTCCGAGTCAAGTCTTGAGTGAATAGTATTCAAGTCCAAGTCGAGTCGCAAGTCATGCCGAATTTTATCAAGTCAAGTCTGAAGTCATTAAAATCATGACTCGAGTCTGACTCGAGTCCAAGTCATGTGACTCGAGTCCACATGTCTGGTTAACCTCATCAGCCTCAGTGTCACATGACCACATCAGCATTCCGACCCTGTGGTTCCATAATAAGTGATGAGAGGAGAACAGAGTTCTAGATCACTGTGGTTCCATGTTGGTGGAATGAGTTGTCTAGTGCTCTCCGTTCCTGTGGTACTTTTGGGTGGTTTAAGAGGGGTCTAAAGACATTCCTGTTCAACATGCACTTAGTTGTTTAAGCGCTTCTTATGTGTTATGGTTTGTATAATATTGTTTTATTTTCATTAGGCTGTTGATTAATTTGACATTATTATTTATTATTGATATTCTCCTTAATGTAGTCTTACCATGTCGTTGTTTTTATAATATTGATTGAATGGTCATTATTGTTTTATTATTGCTTTCCCCCTCATTTTCATTGCTTATTTTATTAGGCTATTGATTGAATTGATATTGTTGTTTATTATTATTATTCTCATTATTATAGTTTGACCAACATTCTAATCTGTTCCCTGTTGAATTTTAAATATTATATTGTTTTGTATTTGTGTGTCGCTTTGGACAAAGGCGTCTGCCAAATCCATAACCATCACTCCCTACAGAGGGTCCAGAGTTCTAGATCACTCCCTACAGAGGGTGCAGAGTTCTAGATCACTCTCTACAGAGGGTCCAGAGTTCTAGATCACTCCCTACAGAGGGTGCAGAGCATAGATATATATATACGTAGATGCCCAATTGTCCGTTGAGTTCTGCTAGGAGGAACATGTCAGTGTGGCCGCCATATTGGGAGGGAAGACACGTAGGTGTAGGGTGAGTTTGAATGGTGCAGCATGACTCTTGGTGACCTATGAACTTTGACCCTGAGACGTGGGACAGACATCGACCAGCTGAAGAGGATTATGGAGGTGGTTGGCACGCCGAGCCCAGAGCTTCTCAAGAAGATGTCCTCCGAACATGTAATTCAGCTCACCTCCACAGTTCCTATACACCTCCTCCACAGATTCCCATACACCTCCACAGATTCCCATACACCTCCACAGATTCCTATACACCTCCACAGAGTCCCCAGAGTCCCCATACACCTCCACAGATTCCCTATACACCTCCACAGATTCCTATACACCTCCACAGAGTCCCCATACACCTCTAACATCACGTCTAGCGTGTAATGTAAATGTCCACTTCCTGTTGTCTCCAGGCGCTAATGTAAATGTCCACTTCCTGTTGTCCCCAGGCGCAGAAGTACATCCAGTCTCTGCCCTTCATGCCCCAGCAGGACCTGGAGAAGATCTTCAGAGGGGCCAACCCACTAGGTGAGAGGGCCAATGGGCCAATCACAGAGCAGACAGTCTCAAATAGCCCAATTACAGAGCAGACTGCACACCAGATGGCCCAATCACAGAGCAGGCAGTCCCTCAGATAGCCCAATCACAGAGCAGACAGCCCCAAAGGACCCAATCACAAGACAGACACGATGCAGACTTGTGTAGTAATGCCTAATATTGACAGTGCCCTGAAAACAATGACCCAAATAAGCAATTAGTGTACCTCATGCTCAGTCATCTCTCATTGTTTCTCTACCCCCCTCTCTCTCTTCACCCACCACTCTCTCTCCTGCTCTCACCCCCCTCTCTCTCTCTCCCTCCCTCCCTTCCTCTCCCCCTCCTTCTCTCCCTCTCTCCCTGGTCAGCGGTGGACCTGCTGAAGCGTATGCTGGTGCTGGACTGTGATGGGCGGATCACAGCGTGCGAGGCGTTGTCCCACCCCTACTTCTCCCAGTACCACGACCCGGATGACGAGCCCGAGGCCTCCCCGTACGACCAGACGCTCGAGAGCAAGGACCGCACGCTGGAGGAGTGGAAAGGTGACCACAAGCAGTGTGTGTGTGTGTGTGTGTGTATTTGTGTGTGTGTGTGTAGGTGTGTGTGTGTGACGGGGTCTTTTGGAGACTGAGGGTGTTTGGAGTGGAAAAATACTCGGGCGGGGTGATGGGGATGATGGGGCAATCTCTCTCTCTCTCTGTGTGTGTGTGTGTGTGTGTGTGTGTGTGTGTGTGTGTGTGTGTGTGTGTGTGTGTGTGTGTGTGTGTGTGTGTGTTGGGGGAGATCATATGTGGAGGGCTGTGTCTTATACTTAAAAGTAAGCAGCTTTGTGTAGGCAGAGGGGAAATGATTTGTGACTGTGTGTGTGTGTGTGGTGTGTGTGTGTGTGTGCGAGTGTGTGTGTGTGTGCCTCATGCTGTGATCTCCCACACAGAGCTGGTGTTTGAGGAGGTGAGTGGCTTCAAAGCTCCTGTCAGCAAACCAGACAGCCTGCAGGCTGAGCAATAGGAGCCTGCCTATAACACCCCATCCACCAATCAGAGAAGGCAGAGAGAGGGAGAACCTGCCTATAACACCCCATCCACCAATCAGAGAAGGCAGAGAGAGGGAGAACCTGCCTACAACACCCCATCCACCAATCAGAGAAGGCAGAGAGAGGGAGAACCTGCCTACAACACCCCATCCACCAATCAGAGAAGGCAGAGAGAAGGATGAATCTGCCTAAAATGCCCCACCAACCAATCACATAAGGTAGACAGAGCAAGGAGCAGGCCTACAATTCCCCATCCACCAATCAAGAGCAGGCCAAGGCAGAAGAGCCCGCCTGCAAAATCCCACTCACCAATCAGAGCAGAGATGCACAGAGGAGGACAGGCCTAAGAATGACTACTACCCAATCAGAACCTCTCAGGCCATCCCTCTGGCCTGATGCGCTGTGTATATGACTGGTGTACAAATATCTGTGTGTGTGTGTGTGTGTGTGTGTGTGTATGAGTGTGTGTTGTTCAGTACCACTGCCTATTTTACCTACAGTATTGGAATGCTTGCAAGGTGTGTGTATTGTTGGGGATGTCCAGGTTGTACCTTATCAGGGAGAATGTTCTTATGCATGTGTGTGTGTGTGTGTATTTAGTTCTGTGTCTGAAGCACATCTGTTTGGATGCTGGTGTTCTCTGATGCACTTTGTGTATGTGTGTGTGTGTGTGTGTGTGTGTGTTTACCTTTTATACTCACGAAAGGGAAGAAGCTGTCTCCGAAGAAGTCTGTCATTGGCTGTCTCCGTTAGTAGGAAGTTACAGGGTCATAAGTAGCAAATGCTGTGTGCTCTTCCAAACAAGCAGCTCTAGTTCACCCAGGAGCAGGGCAGTTCTACCAGTTCTACCTACTCTCCAGGGTAGATGACCCAGGGTGTGTGCTCCCAGGGTGTGTGTTCTCCAGGGTAGATGACCCAGAGTGTGTGTTCCCCAGGGTAGATGACCCAGGGTGTGTGTTCCCAAGGTGTGTGTTCTCCAGGGTAGATGACCCAGGGTGTGTGTTCCCAGGGTGTGTTCCCCAGGGTGTGTGTTCTCCAGGGTGTGTGTTCCCAGGGTGCGTGTTCTCCAGGGTTAATGTCACCCAGAGTGTGTACTCCTAAGGGTGTGTGTACTCCCTCTCCAGGGTGTGTGTTGCCCAGGCTGTGTGGATATGTACTCCCCAGAGTGTGTGTACTCTCCAGTGTGTGTATGGTCCCCAGAGTGTGTGTACTCCCCAGAGTGTGTATGGTCCCCAGAGTGTGTTTCTGGGAATGTTGGCGCCTGTGAGAATGGAATGGTTTGGGAACTTCCTGGTCTGATCCTGTGGTGGACTATTCCAAATATACCACCTGGACCAGGTGTTCCAACACGGAACGCGGAACACAGAATACATAGAATAAATAGAACATAGTGTTATCCTAGACAGGAGAAATCCATTGGGAACCTGAAGAACCTTGATCAGTGCTACAGAACACTGACCTGTGTTGTATGTAAAACACCTTCCTGGTTGATACGTCCTCCTCCAGGTGGACGAGGAATGTCCAGTCTGTGTGTGTGTGTGTGTGTGTGTGCTCTGTGTGGGTCAGATCAGATTAGCCTTCACCATCTGCACGCTATGCACTGTCTCTGCTGTAACCCCTGCACTCCCACGTCCCCATATCTACCAAATGCTGCAACACACTCTGGGCACAGCACTAACACAGGCCTCGTGTTATCTTGTGCATGTGTGTGTGTGTGTGTGTGTGTCATAGCACCTGTACGCCACCACCTAACTTACTCTGTTTGAGATGCATGATGGACAGGGGATAACCTGACTGGAGTCTCTCTCTCTCTCTCTCTCACACACACGCACACGCACACA
The DNA here is from genome assembly GCF_018492685.1 of Alosa sapidissima. NCBI lineage: Eukaryota > Metazoa > Chordata > Actinopteri > Clupeiformes > Clupeidae > Alosa > Alosa sapidissima. The sequence goes on along the minus strand of NC_055978.1, from coordinate 30,137,953 downwards.
CACACACGCAGACACACACACACACTACAGTTCACACCTCATTTAGGAATATTTCAATCAGTGCAGAGCTCACATGCACATACACACAGCATGTGTAGTTTCAGACAGACTTTCCATATGCTGTGTGTGTGTGTGTCTCTTTCTCACACTCACACCATATGATCTTGGCTATGGGCCAGCCTCTCTCTCACACACACACGCGCGCACACACACACGTAGATAGAAAAAGCAGGGAGATGTGTTGTGTGGTATACCAGTGGTGGCTCGGTGCTGTGGCTGTAAGGGGTTAGAATTGTGTTAGAGACACAGTGGTTGTTTTTATTGAGTTGAGTATTCATGTTTATTGGAATGTGCCCTACAGTAGAGCTGTAGTGTAGCGTAGCACCAGTGTGTAGCGTAGCACCAATGGTTGTAGTGTAGCGTAGCATAGTGTAGCGTAGCACCAATGGTTGCAGTGAGCGTAGCATAGTGTAGCGTAGCATAGTGTAGCGTAGCACCAATGGTTGTAGTGTAGCGTAGCATAGTGTAGCGTAGCACCAATGGTTGTAGTGTAGCGTAGCATAGTGTAGCGTAGCACCAATGGTTGCAGTGTAGCGTAGCATAGTGTAGCGTAGCATAGCACCAGTGGCTGTAGTGTAGTGCAGCGGTCCCCAACCACCGGGCCGCGGACCAGTACCGGGCCGCGGGACATTCCTAACTGGGCCGTAGCCTACGACATGAGTTTAAAAAAAATGCATGCAAACTAAACTAAATTTAATTCGCAATAATGTCACGTTTTTACATGGCATAGGCCTATATGCAGTTGTTTGATTGCACGCATGTTTGCATTTTGCAAGGTCTATTTTCTTACGTCTGTCTGTCCCGCCTTCAACACTTTTACATATTGCCTTCAGCGCTGCGCAGCCTCAGGTCAGCTCACTTCACTTGATCAGTTCTTGGCGAACGGTAGTGTCACACGAAGTTAGCTAAACTGCTAGAATGAGCAACAAAAAACAAGCATCTTTAGCAGGTCACTGGCCAGAGTGTTTGAGTTGAGAGAGCCGCCGCAGAGATTTCTTACAGAAAAAAAGCTGCACATTTTAGTGATGAGGACTGGGTGTCAAAACTCGCTTACCTGTGTGACATATTCGGATTGCTTAATGACCTCAACCGGTCACTCCAGGGGAGAATGACGACTGTCTTTAAACTGGCAGATAAAGTCGCTGCATTTAAAGCCAAGCTCGATTTGTGGGTACGACGAGTGGATCGGGGTGTATTTGATATGTTCCAAACAGTAGTGGGGGTTTTGGGAGAGACTGAGGCAGGGCCCTTTCTCTCGCAGCTGGTGCGCGATCACCTTGTTGCGCTTTCAAATGAGTTTGAGCGTTACTTCCCATCCTCCAAAGATCCACGGCAAACCAATGAGTGGGTCCGCAACCCATTTGTCAATATCCCAAATAGTCCTAACTTGTCAGCGCAGGAGGAAGAGCAGTTGATCGAAATTGCAAATGACGGTGGTCTTAAGAGTGTCTATAAGGAAACCTCTCTGGCGGGTTTTTGGATCAATAACAAAGCAGAATATCCCGAGATGGCTGTAAAAGCGCTGAAGACGTTGCGGGGCAGCCGTGGCCTACTGGTTAGCACTCTGGACTTGTAACCGGAGGGTTGCCGGTTTGAACCCCGACCAGTGGGCCGCGGCTGAAGTGCCCTTGAGCAAGGCACCTAACCCCTCACTGCTCCCCGAGCGCCGCCATTGTAGCAGGCAGCTCACTGCGCCGGGATTAGTGTGTGCTTCACCTCACTGTGTGTTCACTTTGTGCTTCACTAATTCACCGATTGGGTTAAATGCAGAGACCAAATTTCCCTCACGGGATCAAAAAAGTATATATACTTATACTATACTATACCATTTCCCACCACGAGGGCGGGTTTTCGGCAATGACTGCAACTAAGACCAAATTGCGCAATCGACTGGACATTTCAAACACACTGAGGGTGTCACTGTCTTCCATCATTCCATAAGCAGGGCTCCCACTGATTATATTCGTAATGCACGTTTAGTTCCCATGTTTTGTTCCCATATTTTGTTAAGCATGTTCACACGTAGGCTATAGATGTAAGCTTCAAGTTGTTCAATATTCATAGTTCATATTGTTAAATTTTCACTTCTTCAAGTTCACGTTTTTCACATGTTTAAGAGATCGTTACCTTCACTGTTCATACATAACTGGAGCTAGTTCTTTTCAAGTAATGCATGCACAACACATATGGAACATGGAACATGGAACATGGAACCCCCCCCCCCCCCCGCCGGTCCGTGGTACATAAAAGGTTGGGGACCCCTGGTGTAGTGTAGCGTAGCACCAGGTTTCTTGGTATTTTATGCCCCCCCTTGTCTTCAAGGCAGCACTAGGGTTAGGCATGGGTTAAGGTTAGGGGTTAAGGTTAGGGGTTAGGTTTAGGATTAGGTGCCTTTAAGTCAGCGGTGGCAGCGCTGCCTGGAAAACGACGTTGGGGTCATAAAACACCATCGAGCTAGCACCAGTGGCTGTAGACAGATTAATTAGACACGCAGTGCTTCTTTTATTATGGAATCTTTAACACAAATTATACCCCTTGTTTGAAACCCAGAGGGAGTGTGTGTGTGTGTGTGGGTAAAGTGTAAATTAAATGATGTCTCTCTTCACCAAAGAAAGACGGCAACTGTTACTGATAACAAAGCAGGCCTGATGAGAGACCGAAACAGCAGAGGAAGAATCGATGACATGGATGAGAACGACTGAGATTGTGAGAAATAAACGAGATTGAGGGTGAATTGGAAAAATGCATGGAGGTCTATGCAACAACATGAGAGAATATGGAAGGTTGTGAGAAATCCATCTCCATAGAGATTGGTAGAAACTGACTGTTAAACCCATCTGCTCACGCTTAAAGCCAAGGGGCCTTCCTGTGTATTAGTGCTCCTACCTGACAATGATGTCATTGACTACAGATCCTTCGTTTCCCCTGCAAATGTAGTGATGAATCTCTTGACTTCACTGTCAGGTTCCATTCATAGCTGTTCTCACTTGCACCTGATTGCTTGTTCTCCAAATGGCCACTAGAGGGCAGCTCGGGTCTGATTGTGTTCATGGCTGTAGAGTGGAGCATTCTACAGCTTCCTCGGTCACACTGAGCCTTGAGCCCCATATGTACTGTATCTCTCCAAACCCAAGGAATGTAAAAACTCCAGCAACTGTAAAAGGGACTAAAGATCCATGTTGACAGCGACTGAAATATGTCCGCCATATTGAGCTGTGACCACACGTATCTGGTAACACAGACACACTGACAAAACAAAGGCACAGACAAGCGCGGCATGGACACACAATGACTCTGATGAAAGGTTTGCATCATTACATGAACATGGAATATGTTGAATGTACTAATGAGTTTTTCTTTCTGCAAGGTGATAACAGTGTAAAGCAATGTTTGAAGCAAAAAGGTGTGTGTGTGTAAAGTCTGCAAAGTTTCTTTGTGAAACCCCAGTATTGTGGGGCTATCTGGATCTGCACTCTGGCTATTGTCCAGTGTTCACATGAAGATCCCTCCGCAGTTCTGCTCTCTGAAATGGTTGAAAATGTGACCGTTTAAGTTTTTTTTTAAATGTATTGTTGTTTTCTAAAAGTGTAGCATTAGGACAATGTTGAAGGGATCATGTGATGTACATGCTGCTGTTAAGCACAGGGCTAATGGAAGTATGTGTGTGTGTGTGTCTGTATTAAGGGCAGTTTCAAGATGAACTTACTTGAAGCTGATTGGTTTAGCAGACTCTATCAACGATGTGTGTATACGTGGTGTGTGTAACGGCTGGATGGGGCTGCATGCCTCTGCTGGTGCCCCAGAGCAAGGTCTCTCCTCTGGGCATCCCCCTACTGCACCTCTGGGCCTTCGCTCCATGCATGCATGCCTTTAGCTAACATACTAACATGCTAACAGTCATCAGTTCTCAGTTAATGTTCTAATAGGCATCAGATCTCAGTTAGCAGCTAATGCTAAAACTGGTGTCAGTTATCAGCTAGCAGCTAATGCTAAAGTGGACATCAGTTCTCAATTAGCAGCTAATGCTAAAACTGGCATCAGTTGTCAGCTAGCAGCTAACGCTAAAATGGACATCAGTTCTCATCTAGTGGCAACACTTAAACAGACAGATCAGAACCCAGATGTTTTCCCCAGTGTTAGCTGCTAACCGGAATTAGCTGCTAAAGGTAAGCCAGTGAGCAGACAGTATTAGCTGCTAACTGGGTGAGCTGCCACTCCCTGTAAAGGTAAGCCAGTGAGCAGACAGCTGCTCACCTACCAGGATGTGAACGCATGTGTCTTGTACTCTTGTACCGAAATAATAAATCTCAAAATGTCACTCTTCCTGCCTCATGTCTTAATCTGAAGGGTCCTCCTACAGGGAGGGGCGTGGCAAGATGGGGTGGCTAGCCCCCCCCCCCCCCCCCTCCCGTTGATCCAGTTGACCATCACAAGCAAGTGCCACCCAACCAGAAATGTGATAGTTGAGCTTGTCAGCATTAAGCGTTAAGTATAGCTATATTCTTAGCCAGAGCAAACATTGATTTGCTGTTGGCAAATTATTTAGCCTATATTTCATTTTTATTCATGCATGTGACATTACATCTGTGTTCAAGCACGATTTCTGATGTTCACCGTAAATCGGAGGCTCATTGATGCTTGCCGTGCAGACTACATCTGACACACACACACACACACTTGTCACGCAGCCAGTGCAGACTACATCAGGCACACACACACACACACTTGTCACGCAGCCAGTGCAGACGACATCAGGCACACACACACACACTTGTCACGCAGCCAGTGCAGACGACATCAGGCACACACACAGACTTGTCATGCAGCCAGTCTATGTCTGGGGCAGCCATGGGAGTTTGGTGTAATCATTGTGGAGATGATTATTAATGTATGAACCAATATGTCATCATTGCATTATTATACACAGCAGTAGCAATGACGAGCCCTGTGACTTCATCTCTTAGAAGAAGCGAGTCATTCTTGTGGCTGCGTTTTGGTACTCCATGTTGTCTTCAGGGTTTTGTCTTCAGGGTTGTTGGTCACAGTGCTGAGACAGAGACACCTGGTTCGTGGGACAGCAGGTTAATTAATTAACGAAGAGAGGTGTTGTCAAGGGGAAGTTTATTTGGTATGACAGAATCAAAGGTCGTAAAGCAGTGCAGTATCATACAGTATGCCTGCTGAAGAGTACGCTACTATACTAGGTTTCCATAGCAACAGAGTAAACACAAAAAGTAGTTCAGTAGTCACAGTCCAGATGCTCAAGTTACCATGGCAGCAGCCACAGAACCCTCATGAGACAGTATTAAAAACCAGCTGTCATGGTAACGTGTAAAATGCCTTCCTTTCCAGGCCCCAGAGTGGGACAGACACAGGGGCGAGTGTGAAGGAGGAGGGCAACACACACACACACACACACACACACTGAGGTGGGCTGAATGGTTTTCTGATACATTTTTAAAATCAAGCTTCAGTTCAATATTCACTTTATAATACATTTAAAAATGGCCGATATTACTTCTTGGGCAACCTTCACGATTTGCTAATTGCATTTGTTCAAATTGCGATTTCGATTTTCAGCTGTACACGGAGGAGAGGAGAGGAGAGCAGCACGTTGAGATCACGATCACCCCAGAGCCGTCATGGATCAGTGCCCTGTAACCAAGGCAACAGCATAGCCAGAAGGGCCGTTTGTGGACTCTCCTCCAGTCTCTCCATCCACAGGGAAGCCCCAGAAGGCCCGTGGTGGAGCATCCTAAAGGGCCGCTCACACCAAGAACCATTACTATAGCGCTAGAGGGATATTTTTTGCCGTTGCAGTTCTACTTATTGTTCTTGGTGAGATGTTATGGTATCCTGTCGGAGACGTCACAGCATTTTGCAAGACTTCATGGCCAATACAACACACTAAGGGTGAAGTGGGAGAAAGCCAGTGTGTGCGTGACATAACATAACATCGACCTCTGTGACATCACCTCCAAATGAATGACATCACACCGGAATCTATGACATCGTGCTGGATTGGCATTGCACAATAGACATTAGAGCAAAGTGACCTCTGAACGGCTAAGATGAAAGGTCAAAAACGGACTAGGAGACATCTTGGCAGCTCAGGATGATCTGGAGAGGGGAGGGATGTGGTGTTGAGGACACTAGGAATGTCTATAGGGTCCTCATACAGTACACACTATACACAAATACAGTCTCCTCAATGGCCAGTCAACAGGGGGGATTTAACTTAAACCTACACACACACAGCGATCTACAGGCTAAAGGCTAATTTATGATCAATGTTAAATACGAATGCACATACATATACACATACACACTCTGCATTCGTTTCATCCACGATATTGCACAAAAGGTCACAGATGGACAAAACAGACCGACGTTTGAAACGGACATGTTGTTTTTTATACGTAGGGAACATGACTCAGGCATAAGACATGTTTGTGTCCTGATGGCGTGGAAGTCGACACAAAACATAATGGGATGAGGGTCAAGTCCTTGCAAGGAGTCTGATTGGATATCCAAATCTAGTCCGCCCATTAACCCCATAGATAAAGGGAATTCCACATGCAGAATAAACACAATCCTTATATACGTGTCCTAACGAGGACCCAGAGTTCAGACAGATGATTGGCTATGTGTGAAACAGGAAACACAATCCTTATATACGTGTCCTAAGGAGGACCCAGAGTTCAGACAGATGATTATGTGTGAAACAGGAAACACAATCCTTATATACGTGTCCTAAGGAGGACCCAGAGTTCAGACAGATGATTATGTGTGAAACAGGAAACACAATCCTTATATACGTGTCCTAAGGAGGACCCAGAGTTCAGACAGATGATTGGCTATGTGTGAAACAGGAAACACAATCCTTATTAGGACTCGTCCAGTGGGATGGGACAGCATTGACCAAACAAGGCCATGAAGCTAGAGTCTTTGTCACCGTGTCTCTCTCTGTGTGTGTGTGTGTGTGTTCGTGTGTCTCTATCTGAGGACAAGAATCAAGACTGACCCACATCAAACACACACCATCTCTGGATTTCCTCTTCTGTGTGTGTGTGTGTGTGTGTGTGTTCGTGTGTGAGGACAAGAATCAAGAGTGACCCACATCAAACACACACCATCTCTGGATTTCCTCTTCTGTGTGTGTGTGTGTGTGTGTGTGTGTGTGTGTGTGTGTGTATATGACCACACAAGTCTTTCAGGTGAAAATAAGCAATCCTTTGCAGAGGGATTAAATGAAGCAGTGTGTATGACATCATGCAAGCGTGCCTTTGCCCTGTGGGCATCTCCCAGAAGCTCCTGGAAATGTGGGAGTGTGTGTGTGTGTGTGTGTGTCACCGTATACCCAGGAGAGTAGTGCACAGGCAGAGCACAAAGAGGGACACACACAGCGAGATGGCAGACGCTCCCCCACAGTGCTTGGTATTTTCCTGCAGCACACACACACACACACACACAGAAAGACAGAAAAGAGAGAGAGAGAGTTATCTACATTTTCAAGTGTGACCATTTACCCAAAACTGCATTTAATTTTAACAGAAAGACTTGGAATTATCCGGAGTAAAATGCACTTTAGATCAATTTACGGATGATTGGGAGTACATACGTTGAGTTGACATCAAAATCATGTCATTCGGATGTGTTTTGAGAAAGTTCGATTTTACCGTTTTTAGTCAAAACTCGTTAGCCTGGAAGTGAGAAGGGCATATTATTTCGCCGCTACAAAACGCTATTTTAATGCCAGTACCTTTCCAGAAATGTTGCCATCTTTGCTGCCATCTTTACGGGAAAAGTCCGTAGGAGTCGATTGCCGAAATTCACAATTTCGTCGCCGTTTTAAAAACATAGTCCAGTCCATACAACTTCATTTCAATTTCAAAAGAAATACTGGACTATGTTTTTTTTTTTTATTTAAACGGCGACGAAATTGTGAATTTCCAGAGCGTGTTACTCCCATACTTGGCAATCGACTCCTACGGACTTTCCCCTAAAGATGGCAGCAAAGATGGCAACATTTCCGGAAAGGTACTGGCTTGATGAAATTCATTCTGGACTCTCTATCCGACCACATAAAGACCTCGGGATACTTCGGTTTGGCTTTAGGGACCCTCTACTCACTACCACGTAAGTGTAATGTTGTTTGGAACTGTAGAAGAGGTATAAAAATAGCGTTTGTAGCGGCGAAATAATATGCCCTTCTCACTTCCACGCTAACGAGTTTTGACTAAAAACGGTAAAATCGAACTTTCTCAAAACACACCCGAATGACATGATTTTGATGTCAACTCAACGTGTGTACTCCCAATCATCCGTAAATTGATCTAAAGTGCATTTTACTCCGGATAATTCCTTTAAGGCTTGATTACTGAAAGTGTTTATTGAGATATTATTAAAACGTTACTTATTATGTTGGTTGAGGAGTTATTGAGTTGGTGTGATTTCTGATTAGTGTTTTGTGTTGATTGAGGAGTTATAGTGCGGTAGGTGTTATTCAGATGGTGTGATTTCTGATTAGTTTTTTGTGTTGATTGAGGAGTTATAGTGCGGTAGGTGTTATTCAGATGGTGTGATTTCTGATTGTGTTTTGTGTTGATTGAGGAGTTATAGTGTGGTAGGTGTTATTGTTACTGCGTTGTGTTTGACCGACCACATGGCACCTGCCTGAGCTCAAACCCGCAACCTACAGCACCTCGGATCAGGGAGGCGAGCGTACTAGCAAAAAAACTAATACCCATGGGGGCTAGCTTCTCTAACTAGCACGTCCCACGGGGGCTAGCATCTCTAACTAGCACGTCCCATGGGGGCTAGCATCTCTAACTAGCTCGCCCCTTAGCATATCTAACTAGCACGTCCATGGGGGCTAGCATCTCTGACTAGCACGCCCCCTTAGCATCTCAAACTAGCACGTCCATGGGGGCTAGCATCTCTAAGTAGCACGCCCCTTAGCATCTCAAAATAGCACGTACCATAACTAGCACGTCCCATGGGGGATAGCATCTCTAACTAGCACGCCCCTTAGCATCTCTTACTAGCACGCCCCATGGGGGCTAGCATCTCTTAATAGCATGTCCCTTATTATCTCTAACTAGCACATTCCATGGGGGCTAGCATCCCTTACTGGCTAGCATCTTTAACTAGCACGTCCCATGGGGGCTAGCATCTCTTACTGGCTAGCATCCCTTACTAGACTTACTAGACAGGAGTTAGAGTCAGGTTGGTGTTGGTGTTATATAGAGTCAGGTTGGTGTTGGTGCTGGTGTTATATAGAGTCAGGTTGGTGTTGGTGCTGGTGTTATATAGAGTCAGGTTGGTGCTGGTGTTATATATCAGGTTGGTGTTGGTGTTATATATCAGGTTGGGGCTGGTGTTATATAGAGTCAGGTTGGTGCTGGTGTTATATATCAGGTTGGTGTTGGTGTTATATAGAGTCAGGTTGGTGCTGGTGTTATATAGAGTCAGGTTGGTGCTGGTGTTATATTGGTGCTGGTGTTATATAGAGTCAGGTTGGTGCTGGTGTTATATATCAGGTTGGTGTTGGTGTTATATAGAGTCAGGTTGGTGTTGGTGCTGGTGTTATATAGAGTCAGGTTGGTGTTGGTGTTATATAGAGTCAGGTTGGTGTTGGTGCTGGTGTTATATAGAGTCAGGTTGGTGTTGGTGTTATATAGAGTCAGGTTGGTGCTGGTGTTATATATCAAGTTGGTGTTGGTGTTATATAGAGTCAGGTTGGTGCTGGTGTTATATATCAGGTTGGTGTTGGTGTTATATAGAGTCAGGTTGGTGCTGGTGTTATATAGAGTCAGGTTGGTGTTGGTGTTATATAGAGTCAGGTTGGTGCTGGTGTTATATATCAGGTTGGTGTTGGTGTTATATAGAGTCAGGTTGGTGCTGGTGTTATATATCAGGTTGGTGCTGGTGTTATATATCAGGTTGGTGTTGGTGTTATATAGAGTCAGGTTGGTGCTGGTGTTATATATCAGGTTGGTGTTGGTGTTATATAGAGTCAGGTTGGTGTTGGTGCTGGTGTTATATAGAGTCAGGTTGGTGTTGGTGTTATATAGAGTCAGGTTGGTGCTGGTGTTATATATCAAGTTGGTGTTGGTGTTATATAGAGTCAGGTTGGTGCTGGTGTTATATATCAGGTTGGTGCTGGTGTTATATAGAGTCAGGTTGGTGCTGGTGTTATATATCAGGTTGGTGCTGGTGTTATATATCAGGTTGGTGTTGGTGTTATATAGAGTCAGGTTGGTGCTGGTGTTATATATCAGGTTGGTGCTGGTGTTATATAGAGTCAGGTTGGTGCTGGTGTTATATATCAGGTTGGTGCTGGTGTTATATAGAGTCAGGTGCTGGTGTTATATAGAGTCAGGTTGGTGCTGGTGTTATATAGAGTCAGGTTGGTGCTGGTGTTATATATCAGGTTGGTGCTGGTGTTATATATCAGGTTGGTGTTGGTGTTATATATCAGGTTGGTGTTGGTGTTATATATCAGGTTGGTGCTGGTGTTATATATCAGGTTGGGGCTGGTGTTATATAGAGTCAGGTTGGTGCTGGTGTTATATATCAGGTTGGGGCTGGTGTTATATAGAGTCAGG
>NC_055978.1:30097600-30100100 GCF_018492685.1 Alosa sapidissima | reverse complement strand
ATGTAATGGACACACACACACAGGACATGCACACACACATACACACACACACACACACACACAGGACATGCACCCACACACACATACACACACACAGGACATGCACGCAAACCTACATACACACACACACAGGACATGCACGCACACACACACACACAGGACATACACACATACACACACACACACACACACAGGACATGCACGCACACACACATACACACACACCAGGGTTGTGCACAATTCGAATTGCAATTCTGCTTCCTGTTTGCTACCTCAATTGAAATGCAAGTGAACTTCAAGAATTGTATTGGAATTTAAGAGCCAGTTTCAATTCAATTCTGGAATTTTGCACAAGCCTGACACACACACACACACACACACACACACACACACACACACACACACAGGACATGCATGCACACACACATACACACACACACACAGGACATGGACACACACACACATACACACACACAAACACACAGGACATGCACACACACACACATACACACACACACCAGACATGCACACACACATACACATTTTTTCTTGTCTTGTTAGATGAGGGGTCATCAAAGGCTTTTCTCTCATCCCGATTAACTCTATCCACACACATACTGTCACGCACACACACACACACACACACACACACACACACACACACACACACACACACAGCTGGAGAATCTCGGAGCTCGTCTCGAGCTCTTTAATCTTCTTAAAGCAGATTAATTTCCTCCAGCAGATTGTGAGCTTTGGCTCGAGGAGGGCGAAGACACTGATGTCATGAGCGCAGAAAACTCATCTCTAAAAATATCACACATACACACACATACCAATGCACACACACACACCAATGCACCAATGCACACACACACACAGCTCCAACCCCAACTTATCTAAAAATATCAAACACACCATGGAGAACTGTATTCACACTCAAACGCGTTCTTCCTTACAAGCACACACACTTGTACACCCACCCACAGCCACACACACACAACCTTGCTCCAGCGGTGAGATCACAACACATGATTGGCACGATGTCTTCACAACACACCACATGATTGGCACAATGTATTTTTTTTTTCTGTTTTGCAGTGTAAAGGGTGGGATATGTGTAGACAACCGCCATATTGGCATTCCAAACTAACTTCATGTATTTCTATGGAGGATGTTTTGAGTGCTGTGTCTCCTCATTAGAAAGCCTCAACCCATCAACACACAACCACACACACACACTAGCAAAGACATACACACACTAGTAAAGACACACACACACACACACTCAATGACATACACATACATCATCAATGCGACACAAACACTCTCACACACACACACAGACACACACATATATCATCAACGAGACACAAACACACACACACACACACACACACACACACACACACACACACTGTTTAAGAGAGCAGAAGTGGTACACCCACACACACAGTTTAAGAGAGCAGAAGTGGTACACACACACACACACACACACACACACACACACACTGTGAGGGCTCTGTCAGGGCTCAGACAGGCCAGCAAAGGCAGATGAGAGGCATAGTATTGGATGGGCGGTACTACGTAAGAGCAGTGCGTTAGGAAGCTCCGCCCCCCAGGTGTCTGTGCCTCTGGCCAATCAGCTGCCTTTTTAAAGCTCAACAGGACAAACCTCAGGCAGACTGGCTTGAGCTTAAGACATATCTGTCAACATTTAGCTTTCCAAAAACGGGAGATTTTTTTTTTTCGGGGGGGGGGGGGGGGGGGGGGGGGTCAGTATTTATACCGGATCTGTGTTTGCCTATTTAATACGTTTCATACGTTTCATACACGTGTTTCAACACTGCATTTCGGTCGTTGCTTTTACCTTACCATTACCTTACGCATGCCAGTTATGTATCCACCAGCTGCCTGCCTGCAGCCTACTTCCAAAACTCCAAAGCTGCTTGCTGTCAGATTTGGTTCCGAGGCCACAAGTTCAGTGTATCAACAACACTCAATTACAGTTTATGTGATGTGTTAATTAATTAAATTCCAAACAATTTCACAACAGCTAGTTCTGGAGTAGGCCATTCAACTAGCCCGCTTGCTTACGACGAGACTCAGGCACCCGCTTCCTTATTTGGGTTTTGGGTTGCCAGGTTTTAGCCTATGACAAAACAGTTGAAATTGAAACTAAGTGATTGTGTATGTGTAGGGTGTATTTCATACACAAACCTGGCAACCTGAATGGATCAATGATTTTAAAATGAAGTTTGATGGCCATGCAAATTACGGGAGTTTTCCGGGAGAAATAACAAAACGGGAGGGTGCTGGGAGATGACCTTGAAATACGGGAGAAACCCGGGAAAAACGGGAGTGTTGACAGGTATGGCTTAAGAAGAGTGGAGACCAGACGTCAAAGCCAGTCTCAGGGTAAGGGCTTACGGCCACCCTTTCAGAAGTAACCTGTTTGCCCATTGTGGAACGTTGTGGTGTGATTTTGTTGAAGTGGAAC
>NC_055978.1:30059576-30064576 GCF_018492685.1 Alosa sapidissima | reverse complement strand
GTGTGTGTAGAGTGTGTGTAGTGTGTGGACAGTGTGTGTAGAGAGAAAAGTACAGTTGTGTGTGTAGAGTACGTGTGTAGAATGAAAAGTACAGTAGTGTGTGTAGTGTGTGTGTGTAGAGAGGAGTGTTTCCTACCCTCCTCCACGGAAACGTTTCCCAGGAAGATGAACTCCCCATGGCCACGAGTCAACACCATTCCCAAACTACAACACACACACACACACACACACACATTAACACCTGCATGCATATTGGACAGAGTGTGTGCTAGCCTACCTGTATGGACAGGGTGTGTGTTACCTGAATGGACCGAGTGTGTGTTACCTGAATGGACAGAGCGTGTGTTACCTGTACGGGCAGGGTGTGTGTTACCTGTATGGACAGAGCATGTGTTACCTGTACGGACAGGGTGTGTGTTACCTGTATGGACAGAGCATGTGTTACCTGTACGGACAGGGTGTGTGTTACCTGTATGGACAGGGTGTGTGTTACCTGTCCGGACAGGTGTGTGTTACCTGTATGGACAGAGCATGTGTTACCTGTACGGACAGGGTGTGTGTTACCTGTATGGACAGGGTGTGTGTTACCTGTCCGGACAGGGTGTGTGTTACCTGTCCGGACAGGGTGTGTGTTACCTGTATGGACAGGTGTGTGTTACCTGAATGGTGTCTCCTTAATGGCGGTGTAGAAGTAGTCGTTCTTCAGAAAAATAACTCGTCTCTGATAGAGGTGGAAAAGAGGGACATTTCAGTCTCATAGTGAATCGAAGGTCTCACGTCCCCAGTGACGTCTTTATTAATGCTTAGTCATGATTATGAATCCCCAGTGACGTCTTTATTAATGCTTAGTCATGATTATGAATCCCCAGTGACGTCTTTATTAATGCTTAGTCATGATTATGAATCCCCAGTGACGTCTTTATTAATGCTTAGTCATGATTATGAATCCCCAGTGACGTCTTTATTAATGCTTAGTCATGCTTAATGATCCTGCTGATGGTGTGTAAGTAGGTGAGCGTTGTTAGTGTTACTGTATGTGCATCGTCTTTATTAATGGTTAGTCATGCTTAATGATCCTGCTGTATGTGCAGCATCTTTATTAATGCTTAGTCATGCTTAATGATCCTGCTGTATGTGCATCGTCTTTATTAATGCTTAGTCATGCTTAATGATCCTGCTGTATGTGCATCGTCTTTATTAATGCTTAGTCATGCTTAATGAAGCAGCGTCATACCCCTTTCTCCACTGTGGCTCTGACGTCCAGAGACAGAGTTCCTGTTTCCCCCTTCACCATAGAAGTTCTCAGCTACACACACACACACACACACACACATACAAATAAACATGCTTAAGTTGAGTAAATGTGTCTCTGTGTCAGAATGTATGTATGTGTGTGTATGTGTGTGTGTGGTGTGTGTGTGTGTGTGTATTGTGTGTGTGAGTGTGTGTGTGTGTGTGTCTGTGTGTGTGTGTGTGTATGTGTGTGTGTTGTGTGTGTGTGTGTGTGTGTGTGTGTGTGTGTTGTGTATGTGTGTGTGTGTGTGTGTTGTGTATGTGTGTGTGTGTGTGTGTTGTGTGTATGTGTGTGTGTGTGTATGTGTGTGTGTACTCACTATCTGCTCTGTGTCTTCCCATTCCACCTCAGACAGGTCCACACTGTTGTAGTTTGGTTTGGGTTTCAGCTTCTTCCCCTCCTTATACTGAAGAGAGCAGAACACACACACACACACACACACACCGCACACACACACACACACACACATTTTTAAAACATTCCATCTAAAGGTCACACACTGTCCTCTGAAGAGCACACACACACACACACACACACACACACACACACACACACACTGTCCTCTGAAGAGCACACACACATAATACACACACACACACACACAATAAACACACACACAAACACACACACTGTCCTCTGAAGAGCAGACACACATAATAAACAAGTTTTTGTACATACCACGGAATACATAACTAGGCGCTCTTTACTCTTCCCCTCCCATCTTTTTAGCTAAACTCCCACTTTCCCCTGGATCCTCCCATGAATGCATATGCATGACATGACAAACGCAATCTGCCACTTTCAGCTCCCGCGACAGGCAGTTTGCGCTTTTACATCATTGCGGCCTGTTTGTACAAACCTTGCAATGATTTTACACACACGTTGCGAAACAAATACGCCTGAAGTGGGCGCAAAAGCGTTAGTACATCTGGCCCAGAGAGAGTGTATCAGTGTAAGTGTGTGTGTGTGAGAGTGTATCAGTGTAAGTGTGTGTGTGTGAGAGTGTATCAGTGTAAGTGTGTGTGTGTGAAGTGGGCGCAAAAGCGTTAGTACATCTGGCCCTGAGAGCTCATATCTGTGTGTACAGGAGAGTATCCATGGTAACGGGGCGTGGTCTTATCTGTGTGTACAGGAGAGTATCCATGGCAAAGGGGCGTGGTCGTACCAGTGGCCTCAGGTCAGGGTGAGACATGATGTATCCGTTATTGGTGTTGAGGAAGGCATACCCATGGACTCCTAGCTGCAGCAAGAACACACACCAACAGAGTTTAGTGCCTGTGTGTGTGTGTGTGTGTGTGTGTGTGTGTGTGTGCATACATGTGTGTGTGTGTATTACCTTGTATCTTGGGGCCAGCCTCATCAGCTCTCTCAGAGGAACGTCAGTGCCCACCACCCCAAGCAGGATGCCGTGGGACAGCTGGACCGAGAGAGAAACACACACGTCAGAGATGACCACCTCCACACACACACACACACACATACTGTTGATAATGGTGTGTGTGTGTGTGTCTGAGTGTGTGTGAATGTCTGTGTGTGTGTGTGTGTGTGTGTGTGTGTGTGTGTGTGTGTGTGTGTGTGAATGACTGTGTGTTAGGGGTTTCACGATTCTCCAAATCCTCGATTCTATTTAATTTTCGATTTTAAAGTCATGATTCGATTTTCAATCTTTATATTACTATTAATGCATTCGTTATATTCGGCCTTTTCCTACTCTGTTTATAGAATATGCACTTTAACGTAATTTTGGACTGTAACTAGATCATCTTTTCACTCGCTAGTTGAGTAAGTTAGTCTAAATTGACGTGAATGAACAACCAAATACTTTCTTTTAACTCGCTGCAGCCTAAAGTTAGAGGAGTGTTGACAACGCAGTTTAACACGTATGTGTGAGTGGTTTTGCGTCTTGGCATACATGCTCGAGGAGTGCCTACATCGTCGATTCTACCAATGAATTTGAAGTTTGAGATTGAAATGTAATTTTGATCGATTTCGAAATCGTGACACCCCTAGTGTGTGTGTGTGTGTGCGTGTGTACTGTATGTGTGTGTGTGTGTGTGTGTGTGTGTATCTGTGTGTGTGTTTCTTTAGTCTCACCGTCTCCTCTTTCTTGCTGAACACAGGCATGGCCACCGATGTCATCAGCAGCAGACTCTGGGCCTGAGAGCTGAAGAGCTATGTGCACATAGTTAGCGTCAACATAGTTAGCATCAACATAGTTAGCATCAACATAGTTAGTGTTAGCGTCAGGATTTAGCTTTCAAGTAGAAGCCACAGGGCTGCTCACTACTACTAGCATGAAGTCCTCCTTACAGGCTTTAGCATTAGCATTTAGTTACAATGTCAGGGCAACTGCTATGTTATGCAACAACTCACAATCGGAAAGTTTTTGACAGAAAGGAAGTTAGCATTCACACTTACTATTATGATACAGGTTAATGTTGAAGAGGCCCCTCTACTCTAAACAGTAACTCTGGATACTCTATTATACAACTAGAGCTAATGCTGCTGACACACCATTAATAAGGCAGACATCTGTGCTACGCTAATATAACTAGTTAAAGCTAATGCTAGTGCTAATGCTAACCTAAGTGCTAGTTTTGCTGCTAGCTCCAGACGTAGCTTTACCTCAGCAGTGTTGGGGAGCTGAGGGGAGAAACACACATGACAATGAGACAAACAATCAGATGACCTGAACAACCTGGGACGTCACTCTGAGAGTCAGAGGTTACTGCTGTCAGGAGGATAAAGAAAAGAAACTGACAGAGAACAGAACTAGCAGAAAGGGCACATATGAGGAAAGAATGATGGAGACAAGACAGCACATTGAGATGGTGATGCAGGTGTTAATAGTGAGGTCAAAAGGTCGAATGGTCATCCGTACCACAGTGTTAATAGTGAGGTCAAAAGGTTGAATAGTCAACCTTACCACAGTGTCCATGTAGGCTTCAGTCCAGATGATGTCATGGTCGTGGTTGATGACCATTGGTCGGCTCAGGACGTGGAGATACTCCATGACATTCTCCTGAACGTCAGCCAAGGTGGAGATGTGGGTGTAGTAACCTATAGACACACACACACACACACACACACACACACACACACACACACACATGCCCATGAACACACTTTTAAATGATAACCCCAGAGTATTTGCAAATGGGTTTGTGAAAGCTTACACTATCAAAGCCTACAGCAGTGTTTCCCAAACTTTTTTTCTGGGGACCCACTTTTTAAAAATGACAGACCATCGCGACCCATTTCACTTCAGATCTAACATGCAACCACCAATATTGTGTGGTTCTCAAACTTTTCAATGCCCCGTTAATGATTGTGCAAAAAGGTCCATGGCAGGCGCCCCACAGAAATGTTTCATTTTGCGAGTGAGATGTCCACTTTGCGACGCGCCCCCCAGTTTCAGAGCTATTCTAAATGCAAAATTGCCCCGGGTTTTCTAAATGCAAAGCTATTTAGCAATTCTAAATGCAAAATTGCATTGGGCCGTGACTGTAGTTAACAAACTAGATCCTAGTAGAAAACTGTTAGCTTTCCTGGCTAAATGGTATAAGTTAGGCCCATTACACAACAAATTGTGCTGGAGACCCAAATAAAATCTCCTGCAACCCACCCAGTCTTTGGGAACCAATGGCCTACACTATCACAAAGATGAAGGAGTAACACGCTCCCTCTAGTGTTTCAAACCTGCTAT
>NC_055978.1:30037076-30044576 GCF_018492685.1 Alosa sapidissima | reverse complement strand
GCTATATGAGCTGCCACATTGTTTTATATTAGAGTACTGTTTTCTAGTTGTTTCTTGTTATTTTCCAGATTAGTTAGTGTTTTCTCATAGTTAGATCCAGGTCCTCAGGCTGCCTGTGAAAAGTATTACACCACTAAAACTAACTAACTAACTAAAACACCACACGGAATAGTCTACGACGTTGTGCAGGATGCTTTGTTTAGCCTACGTGTTAGCTTAGCCTAAATATTCCACTGAGCAAAAGACGGCTACAGTAACTCCTCATGCTAACACTGACCTAAGGCAACCCTGGACACTATGCTTGAGCCTCCCTCTCTTGATCTGGACATCGTTAACACTGAAGCAGAATTTAGCACAGCACAGATCAGCCTGATAATGGGGAAGCAAATTGTTTTGATTTGCACAGTGTGAAGCGCCGGGCATTATCACCTGGGTGTGTGTGTGTGTGGGTGACCTTAAGGTGCCAACTTAATCCTGAGCTAACATGCACTGATAAACACGCACACAGGAGAATGGCCACACACACGCTCTACATCTACACACACGCTCTACATCCTAATACCCATGCACATAATAGCCACACACACACACACAGATGTATACAAACACATACACACACTTTCACAGTAGCCCAAACTAATCTTACTGTACTCCCCCTAAAATACAGTACATTAGTCACGTCAAGCTTCAGTCGACCTTAAAATAAAACCTTAAGTGGAGTAGTACAACACAGTAAGAGTATTAGAATGGAGTAGTATTGTGGGGCTTCACAGTAGGAGTATATTATAATAGAGTAGTATTGTGGGGCTTCACAGGAGGAGTATATTTGAATTGAGTAGTAATGTAGAGCTTCAGTCCAGCATCACTAGAGTTCAGTAGTCGTGCTACTGATTGTCTAAGCAATGACAACAACAATTTTCAATGACAATGAAAAGCCATTTTCCTGCAATTATTCACTCTCTCTCTCTCTCTCTCTCTCTCTCTTTGTGTGTGTGTGTGTGTGTGTGTGTGTGTGTGTGTGTGTAAAAAACATAGAAATGGTCCTTGGAGCACAGTTGTAATCCTTTTACAAATGTCTAGAAAGGCTTGACACACACACACACACACACACACACACAAACACAGATGTATACACACAGCAGTGAGGGTTGACCGTCTATCTGTCTGTCACCCAAATGCATCTCTTTATGGGCCAAAAAGGCATGCTTCCGGTGGAGTGTGTGTGTGTGTGTGTCCAAATGTAGAGGCATGCTTCAGGAAGAGTGTAAGTGTGTGTGTGTGTGTGTGTGTGTGTGTCCAAATGTAGAGGCCTGCTCCAGGAAGAGTGTAAGCTGCAAGGTCGGCCCAGGATAATCCACTTTCACACACAAAGCCCGGGAGTAGCACGGACGCCACAGTCGGAGAAGGCAACACAACAGTCACACACACACACACACACACACACACACACACAGGCACCGGATTATGCCAGCCTTTGTTATTATATGAATGCCTCTAGAACACTATACTAACTATAGCTATGAAGCTAAAGCCAGAGTAGGCTAACAGAGAGAGAGGGGGATACACACAGTGGTGAGAGGAAGAAAGGACCAGACGGAGAAAGGGAGGGAGAGAGAGAGAGATAGAGAGAGAGAAAGGGAGGGAAAAGAGAGAGACAAGTTGATTTGCATCTACCCAGAGGGGAAGGATAGGGCACAGGAATTCAACTGGGTTTGGGTTCATTAGCATCTCCATGCGTTTGTCTAGCAGGGGGCTTCACCCAGTTGCTTTCCTCTGAGGCAGCTCAGTATTCACACCAGCAAACACACACTGATTGCAAACACAGCCACAAGAAACAATCAGATCAGCGTACTGTGAATGAAAGCATGTGTAAGTAAGTCACTTTGGTCAAGAAGTGTCTGCTAAATGTAATGTAATGTAATGTAATGTAATGTAAAAACCTGAGAGAGGAACTACAACTCAAGAGAGAAAAGAGAAACACAGACATAACCACACCAGGGACCAGTGAACAGAGGTGATCAGTGGCTAAGAATGTGGACTGAGTTGGTTGTTGTTGGTTGTTTTTAACTTGAGAAGTAAAAGCTTCTGGCATTAGTGTAAGAGAAGTTAGCGGATAGCCTTAGTGGCCTGCTGGCATTATCATAGATATTAGAAAACGAGATACCACATTGGGCTCCAGAACGTACGTAAATAGCGCCACCATCTTGGTGAGGGCAACAATCAATGGAGGCCAATGGAGGAACATGTGACTCTGACTGGAAATCAGACAGTGTCTCTGATTGCCCCCAAGTGTTGCCCATAGACAGTAAGGTGTTTGCCTGCAGCAATATGGTGGCCGCTTTCTCATATGCCACCTAATAGAACTCGATGGACAATGCGGTATCTAGCTTTCTAGCTTTCTAATCTATGCACATTAGTATGAGAGGAGCTAGCGGTTAGCCTTAGCAGCCTGCTGGCATTAATATGAGGGGAGCTAGCGGTTAGCCTTAGCGGCCTACTGGCATTAGTATGAGAGGAGCTAGCGGTTAGCCTTAGCGGCCTACTGGCATTAGTATGAGAGGAGCTAGCGGTTAGCCTTAGTGGCCTGCTGGCATTAATATGAGAGGAGCTAGCGGTTAGCCTTAGCGGCCTGCTGGCATTAATATGAGAGGAGCTAATATGAGAGGAGCTAGCGGTTAGCCTTAGCGGCCTGCTGGCATTAATATGAGAGGAGCTAATATGAGAGGAGCTAGCGGTTAGCCTTAGCGGCCTGCTGGCAATAATATGAGAGGAGCTAGCGGTTAGCCTTAGCGGCCTGCTGGCAATAATATGAGAGGAGCTAGCGGTTAGCCTTAGCGGCCTGCTGGCATTAATATGAGAGGAGCTAGCGGTTAGCCTTAGCGGCCTGCTGGCATTAATATGAGAGGAGCTAGCGGTCAGCCTTGCTGGCATTAATATGAGAGGAGCTAGCGGTTAGCCTTAGCGGCCTGCTGGCATTAATATGAGAGGAGCTAGCGGTTAGCCTTAGAGGCCTGCTGGCATTAATATGAGAGGAGCTAGCGGTTAGCCTTAGCGGCCTGCTGGCATTAATATGAGAGGAGCTAATATGAGAGGAGCTAGCGGTTAGCCTTAGCGGCCTGCTGGCAATAATATGAGAGGAGCTAGCGGTTAGCCTTAGCGGCCTGCTGGCAATAATATGAGAGGAGCTAGCGGTTAGCCTTAGCGGCCTGCTGGCATTAATATGAGAGGAGCTAGCGGTTAGCCTTAGCGGCCTGCTGGCATTAATATGAGAGGAGCTAGCGGTCAGCCTTGCTGGCATTAATATGAGAGGAGCTAGCGGTTAGCCTTAGCGGCCTGCTGGCATTAATATGAGAGGAGCTAGCGGTTAGCCTTAGAGGCCTGCTGGCATTAATATGAGAGGAGCTAATATGAGAGGAGCTAGCGGTTAGCCTTAGAGGCCTGCTGGCATTAATATGAGAGGAGCTAATATGAGAGGAGCTAGCGGTTAGCCTTAGCGGCCTGCTGGCAATAATATGAGAGGAGCTAGCGGTTAGCCTTAGCGGCCTGCTGGCAATAATATGAGAGGAGCTAGCGGTTAGCCTTAGCGGCCTGCTGGCATTAATATGAGAGGAGCTAGCGGTTAGCCTTAGCGGCCTGCTGGCATTAATATGAGAGGAGCTAGCGGTTAGCCTTAGCGGCCTGCTGGCATTAATATGAGAGGAGCTAGCGGTTAGCCTTAGAGGCCTGCTGGCATTAATATGAGAGGGACAGTCTCCTGAGGCACCCGCTGTCAGAACCAGCAGGTATTAATAATTCTACTGTTCCGAGGTCAGCTTGTCTGTGTGTGTATGAGTGTGTGTGTGTGTGTGTCTGCGTGTGTATAGATGTGTGTATTTTTCTGTGTGTGTGTGTGTGTGAGTCTTTGTGTATTATTAATTCCATTGTTAGGAGGTCGCCGGGTGGTGGATTTCCTCGAGGATAATCCCAGACTCTAGGTGCGGCACTGCGAGCTTTAGGGAGTCCTGAAGTTAATGAGATCAACCTCCCTCTCATCCTCAAACGTCTAGGAAGAACTCACAGACTACCTGTTTTTAGACGGCTTGCGCGTGCACACACACACACGCACATACACACACACAAATATCAGGCTGATAAATGATTGATTGAGAATTTCCGGCCCTGATTTAAGCCCAACTAATGTCTTTTGCAATCAGATTGAAATGGATGATAAAAACACAAATGCTGTTTTGATGGGTATTGTTTGACAAAGAGCCCACGTCAACCGTCAACAGACTGAACAAACAGATCATAAAATAACCTTCTAAACAAGCATGTGCCACCTGGGCACACACAGGGTGTGAGCTATGCAACACACACACACACACACACACGCACACACACACACACACACACACACACACACACACACACACACACATGCCATAAACCTTTATGACAGTTCCCTTATTCATTAAGCAACATGCAATAAACCTTTATGACAGTTCCCCCAATCGTTAATTCATATGCAATAAACTCCTTAACGGGAATCTCGGCTATACAGCTCCGTAGGAGTATAGTATAGTAAATGACTTCATGACAGGGAGCTCCGTAGATAAATGTTTTTATGACAGGCAGCTCTGTAGGTAGTTAACCCTTCTAAAACTGATAGTTCTGGTCCTTGATTGTGATTGGCTGAATCACGTTTGATGCCGTTGTAAAATCCAGCACAAACATACACCTTGACCGCATTCTGTTCTATATTACTGCGCTACAACAACTTGATACAGAAGTTAAAGTAGCTGCGTCTCGATGTTGCTTGGCAACCATTCAGATAGAGGAAGAATGATAAATATCATAATGATGAATGATTATCTATGAATAAATCGTTACATTTTTCGTTGCTTTGCCTTTACTTTATGAAACATTGCCAGGTATTTATAGCAACAGTTTTAGAAAAGCAATAAGCCACTCGCGTCGTGCCTAACAACGGCCCTTAGCTGTTGTAGAATCAGCGTAACCTACGGCCTCTCGGGGCTTATTGCTTAATTAAAGGTACAGGTTTTGGAACATTCTAACATAAGATTCCATTCCGCAACAATTGAAGGTTCTAAGTAAGAGAATAAGAGATAAAGAATGAGAGAGAATGAGAGAGAGAAAAAGAGAGAGAGAGAGAATGAGAGAAAGAGAGCAATGGAGAGAGAGAATGAGAGAGAGAGGATAGAGAGATAGAGCAATGGAGAGAGAGAATGAGAGAAAGAGTGAGTGATGGAGAGAGAGAGAGAGTGATGGAGAGAGTGAGGGTGAATGGGAACTTCACTGCAGAAGGTTACACTGTAACTGTGATGTCCTCTGGAGGAATGGCGAACGGCTAACAGCTAAAGGCTAACGTTATCACTTCAATAAAGTAATTAGCGCACTCGGAGTGTGCGGCATCTCTCTCCTTCAACTAATTGCACTAACTAGTGTACCTCTCGTTCCAAATACACACACACACACACACACGGCGCTGACAGGGTAGTCAATGGAGCAGAATAACACGACAGGAGAAGGATTTAGTCACTCTACAAGTGTAACACACCCACACACACACACAACCCCCCCCACACCCACACCCCCTCCCCCCACACACGCACACACCCCCCACACACACACACACACCCCACACACACACCCCACACACACACACACACACACACACACACACATACACACACACACCCCCCCACCCCCACCCCACACACACACACACCCCCACACACACAGACACACCCCACACACCCCCCCAACACACACCCACCCCCCCCCCCACACACACACCCCCACACACACAGACACACCCCACACACCCCCACCAACACACACACAGTCCCCTCCCCCCAGTTTCTCTCCCACTCCATCATGATGTCTGAATGCACAGAATTTAATCCCTCTGTTTCCCTGTGGGCTTATTCACACAATTAGTACACTAGATCACACACACACACACACACACATATATATGATGAGTATGTGGATTGTTTAATACACACACACACACACACACACACTGCCTAGCCCATGGATATACACATCCTGATTGATTTAGGGTCCAACCATGGGGACTGTGCTGTGTGCTGGATAGCACGAGGAGTACAAACACACACACACATACACACGTCCACTAAAACATCTGGCCCAGGCAGGGTATTTATGTACCTAACCCCTGTGTTTAGTGTGACATTAGTATTATTATTACTATTAATGTTATTATTATTATTATTATTATTATTATTATTATTATTGTTTTATTAAAAGTGCTCTAAGCAATGTTACGTGGTTTCTGAGCTAAAACATTTTTACACTGTAAAGAAACGCAGTCTCTGTGGACAGCCCAGGCTCCAAAAACGGCAACAAAAACAACTGGGTCCAGCCTGGACCATAAAAACATAACAAACTGTTCCAGCCAATCACCAACGAGATGTGCATTCAGGAGAGTTTCAGTTGGACGGGCAAGAGGGGGAGGGAGGGGCGAACTAGCTCATTGTTTTGTTTGAACATCAACAGAAGTGACGTCACCCAACATCGCTCACTGCGCCTTTAATTGCTACCAGTGAGATGACCTCTGAACTCAGACATTAGGGCGTGGCTTACCTTACCTTACGTGTGGTGCAGATGTGTGTGTGTGTGTGGTGTAGTGTACTGTAGATGTGTGTGTGTGTGTGGTGTAGTGTACTGTAGATGTGTGTGTGTGTGGTGTAGTGTACTGTAGATGTGTGTGTGTGTGTGGTGTAGTGCACTGTAGATGTGTGTGTGTGTGGTGTAGTGCACTGTAAATGTGTGTGTGTGTGGTGTAGTGTACTGTAGATGTGTGTGTGTGTGTGGTGTAGTGCACAGTAAATGTGTGTGTGTGTGTGGTGTAGTGTACTGTAGATGTGTGTGTGTGTGTGTGGTGTAGTGTACTGTAGATGTGTGTGTGTGTGGTGTAGTGTACTGTAGATGTGTGTGTGTGTGGTGTAGTGTACTGTAGATGTGTGTTTGTGTGGTGTAGTGTACTGTAGATGTGTGTGTGTGTGTGGTGTAGTGTACTGTAGATGTGTGTGTGTGTGGTGTAGTGCACTGTAAATGTGTGTGTGTGTGGTGTAGTGTACTGTAGATGTGTGTGTGTGTGTGGTGCTTACCTTCTGCAGGAGGAGGGCTCCGGAGTATCTGGCTGTCAAGGCGACGAGCTGACGCCCAAGTGTGTTGGCCCAATCCTGCACCCTGGTTTACACACACACACACACACACACACACAGAACACACACACACACACACACACACACACACACACACAGAACACAGAACCACATAGAATATAGTCAGTCTGACGCCCAAGGGTGTTGGTCCAATCCTGCACCCTGGTCTACGCACAATCTCATAGAATACAGTCAGTCTGATTCACACACGAGGAGAAAAGAAACACAGAATCTATGTGTGTACATGTGATGTGTGTGTGTGTGTTGAGTTGTTTTAGATATGTGTATATGTTTAGTTGTTTTAGAT
>NC_055978.1:30022076-30024576 GCF_018492685.1 Alosa sapidissima | reverse complement strand
ACAGACAGACAGACAGAGAGAGAACGAGAGAGGGAGGGAAAAACAGAGAGAGAGAGAGCGTGGGAAAGAGCGAGAGAGACAGAGAAAGAGAGAGAGAGAGAGAGAGAGAGAGAGAGAGAGAGAGAGAGAGATATGTTAGTTCACTCACCGTTGAGCTCTTTTGAGTGACTTGAGCACTGCGCCTCTGACAGACACGCTGGGGCAGAAGCAGAAGAACCTCGTCGTCCTACAGGAGTCGCCGCTGAGGGACGTGGCGCGGAGTGGACAGGGTCGCTCGAGTCAGGAAAGGCTGTGACTGTGTGTGTGCCTCTGTGTGTGTTAGTGTGCTCCTCTCCTGTACCCACTTCATTAACCTCCCTCCTACCCCCAACACACACACACGCATTCACGCACACACACACTCACACACACACTTTTGTCTATTGATTAGTCCTCAGTGAAGGAGGCTGGATCCCTAACTTTCACACTCAGCCAAATGCACTGGACTGAAACCCCTTCTAAGCTAACTCCCAGTAGACCAAGTGTGTGTGTTACTTGAAGTGTGTGTGTTTGTGTGTGAGGTGGGGGGACTCACACATCTGTCTCTGCAAAAGCAAGACTGTAGGGAGGGGGGCTTATGTCCCAGAGAACAGGAAAAAATAATGTGGGAAGGACACACACACACACGCACACACACACACAAACACACACACATAAACACACAAACACACACCTCTAAACCTTTCTGCCAGCTCACATTAGGTCGTTTGGCTGATCCCGTAGCAGTGAGTAAGGCAGATGGACCTTTAAGAATGCAGGGTTGTGAACTAATTCCAGCAGGATTTGGGACCTTATCAGTAAGAACATCGGCGCTGGCAGTGAGAGAGATGTGCATTAGTCGACTGGTCTCAGGGCGGCGCAAACTGGCGGGTTTGTTTTGATTCGCGCTATCTGAGGTTAATGCTCTGCCGCCGACTGCTGCTGTCATCGCGCACTCATGGCCATCGTCATCGTCAGCCAGCAACGGAAAAGATTGATTTCCGGAGCCGTATAAAGCCGTTAGGGCTGCAGTCTGCTTTGCTGAAACTCCGTTGCTGAAACTTTTGAAAATCCGCTGCTGTGAAAATATGGCTATGACGCACAACATGCTCACTATACTCCAAATGTCATCTTAAAATGTCTTAAAAATAGCCAAGTAACTGCCATCCGATTAGAAATAGCCTAGCCTAACCTGTTGTGATAAGCAGGGGCTTATTTAGGTTATGTAAACCAAATCATCCGTTGCTTACCAATTGTGCTTCACTTTTGTGCTCCTTACTGCGCTACCTTTGTATGAAAGCAGATATTTATTCTGAATTAAAATAATTCCTTAATTTTTAACATAGGCCTAACTTATACCATTTGTCATTTGATACCAGGAAAGCTAACAGTTTTCTATTAGGATGTAGTTTGTTAACTACAAGTCAGTCACGGTTTTGTCATAAAAGCTCATGCAACTGGCGCATGAAACTGGGGGACGAACGCATCGCAGAGGGGGTGCCAGAGCATGGATATCTACCTCTCAAAATGAAACCGTTCTGTGGGGCGCCTGCCATGTACCTCGCAGTTGCAAACTACAAGGGACATGAATCCGCCTATTTGCACGAACATTAACAGATACCAGCTCCTCAACTTTACCGATTAAAATCTAGTGACCGTGATGTCAACTAAAGCAGACATCCATAGACCGGACATAAGGCCATTCAATTTGCATGTAGATAGTTTCGATTGTAGATGCAATCTTTAAAGTTAATAGCAACCTCCTCACATTCTTATTTCTGATTTAAAATGCACAATAGTGCCTTATATTAGGCTACAATTTAAATGGACATTTTAAACACTATTCCTCTCGTTTTCTACTTTGCTAACTACTAGCTATTGCGCAAAAGCCTCTTGTTCTGATATAACGACTATACAATATAATACAACAATACAATATAACGACTTGAGTTATTTGCTGTTTCCATCGGAATTGACGTCCACAGTGTTATGGACCCATTTGTCTACAGCGCAACTTAGCCTAGCCTACAACATTTTTTTTAGAAAAACAGGAACAGCTTACTATGCTGACGAATAACGACTGCGCAACATGCGAGAATTTCCCCAAACTCTCGGATGTGCATTAAAACGTATCTTTTCAGTAGTCATTTCCAACTTTTCATGCTGATGGTGCTCAAAATGCAACACAACCGTGTTCAAAGCAGGATCTATCTATCTAGAGATCCTATAGCAATGTATGGTGGGGAAGGCATATAGAAAAGTTGGAGAACCTGTGGCCTAACACAATATTGGTGGTTGCATGTTAGATCTGAAGTGAAATGGGTCGCGATGGTCTGTCATTTTTACAAAGTGGGTCCCCAGAAAAAAAGTTTGGGAAACACTGCAGTAGGCTATAGTAGTATTGAACACGTCAACATTTTTTTCAATAACTATACTTCCAATGAGGCTATTTGCATGACATTTTCACCAGACATTAGTATTA
>NC_055978.1:30007076-30017076 GCF_018492685.1 Alosa sapidissima | reverse complement strand
CAAGCGTAACCTCAGGGGAAAAAAATATCATGGATCAGGGAAAAATAATTTTCCTCGGCCCTCCCCCCAGGCCAAAACATTTCTCCTGGGCCTTCCCCTAAGGCTTAAAAAATTCTCTTAGGCCCTCCCCCCCCTGACGACCGGCCCTCCCCCCCCCCCGGTAAATATCGTACAGTCCCTAATCTTATCTGCTAGGTGAGGTAGGTGCTTGTCTTTGCCTTGTAACTGGAGATTTAACTCATTGAGCTTTCCAAATATATCGCTAAGATAGGCCAGCTTCATCAAGAAATGTCCATTTCCGAACTTGCTTTCAGATTCATGCATGCGCTCTTCCTCCAAGAAGAGGCGGATCTCTACTCGGAGCTCAAACACGCGCGACAGCACTTTACCTCGGGAAAGCCACCTTGCCTCGCTGTGAAACAGTACAGCTGTGTGGTCAGCCCCCCATCTCCTCGCAAAGTGCGGAGAACATATGCGCTTTTAAGGGCCGGGTCTTGACAAAATTCACCACTCTCACAACCTCGTTCAAAATGTCATTCAGGTCGGGACTAAGCTGCCTTGACGCGAGCGCTTCACTATGAATAACACAGTGCGTCTACTGCGCATCGGGTGCTTTTTATTAGGCCCTGCAGGACATTTCTACTGCGCATCGGGTGCTTTTTATTAGGCCCTTGACGCGAGCGCTTCACTATGAATAACACAGTGCGTCTACTGCGCATCGGGTGCTTTTTATTAGGCCCTGCAGGACATTTCTGTTCCCTGCCATCGTCTGTGCTCCATCTGAGCACAATCCCACAATTTTCCCATTTAATGTTCTGCCAGGTAATTGTTGAGAATGTTGAAGAGCTCATCAGCAGTGGCCCTACCTGTGACATACTTGCAGAACAGAATATCTTTGCTCAGTGTCAAAGAATCAACAAAGCGGACATAGGCAATGAATAAACAATCTTTGTTGCGGTCAGTGGCCTCGTCCACTTGCAAGGCAAAGTGAGTGTTTGAGTTTGTCAAACAGCTGTTCTTCGAGATTGTGAGACATGTCATCTATGCGTCTAGCAATTGTGTCGTTGGACAGAGGGATATCCTAATTTCCCTGCGCTTGTCTCATCGAGCATGATTGACACCATGTCCATTGCTGCTGGCAGAATGAGCTGCTCAGCTATTGTGTGTGGTTTTTTGGCCAGGGCGATTCTGTGCGCAACTTTATATGAAGCCATTTGTGCTTTGCTGGTCACTGAAACGGCTTTTATCATCCGATGCTCCTGCTGATGGTATTCTGCCAATTTTCTTTGGAAGAAATCAAGTGACTTACTTGCGTGAGTGGGGTGTGTAGTCTCTAGGTGTCGGCGTAATTTGTTGGGTTTCATGCTATTCGCTGCTAGCGGTTTTAGGCAAAGGTATTCCGGTTTTAGGCGAAGCCCAGCGCAAGGTATTCCTCATCATATTTTCGTTTACATTTATTTTTTGTTGGCTCAGCAGTCTTTTTAACCACTGGTACTGAATCAGCAACCTTTGTATTTCCTCTTGTCACAAATGTATCCATCTTAACTCCGACCCCACTACACTTACATTATTTGAGAAAGTTTGTTTCGTTCCGCTGCAATTACAATTCCGACGTCAATCATTATTTACGGACTATGGTTCCAGGCATAGGGCATTTTCATCTAATTAGTAGCCTGAGTCTAGATGACATTGTTTGAGTGTGGTTGTTTTGTGAGATGGAGGTGTATGATCGTTATTATCAATAAAGGAAGGCCTAGGCTACAGATAAAAAAATAATTTAAAAAACTCCTGTTTTTCACGTCAGTTCGCGCCCCACCTGGCATGTCGTAGCGACCCACAGTTTGAGAAACGCTGAGCTAATGGTAACTTGGGGAGAAACAAAAAGAGTAAAAAAGACAAGTTTTAAAGTCGACTTTTTGCAGAACATTACTGTAAGCTAAAGTCAAATTACTGTAATCTTCCTTTCAAAGTATCTGCATTTCAACTGGAAATCCTCTAGGAGCAGATTAAAAGGGTCTATAGAGCATAATTCATAGACCTATACTATTACTAAGGCAATGATTGGATGGTGTTCAGTAAAGTGATGAGTGTTTACACATGTGAAGAGAGAGTGAAGCACTGGTGATTTAGTGTGGCATTTTGATGGGTTGTGTGTGAAAAACGAAATCAAGTTACTTCCTGTTAAATTTTTGTGTGTTAAGTAAAAAATTGTGTATGGTGTTTTGCAAAATGTATTTTAGTAAATTGAAAACTGAGTCAAACATCGAGAATTAGTGTATGGTTTTGCAGATTTGGTGTGGGGTTATGATGTTTGGAAGACATGTTTAGAAAATTGTGTGACAAGCAAAGATTTAGTGTGTAAGCAATTGAAAAAAATTGTAAGGCCCACCTATTTAGACTTGTACCACTAGAGGGCAGCACAGGGGTTCTCAACCTTGTCTGCTTGTTCTGTTCCCCAATGTGGGCTAGTTTATTTCTGTAGCTGAAGCCCGTTTTCTTTTCTTTTGAAGCAGACAACCGTCTTACCAGCCAGAGTTGGGGGTCTTGTCTTCAGATGCCGCTTCAGTTTTAGTCAGGTAGAACCCCAGGATAGGTGTGACATAAGGTACTAATGCAATTAGTCAGGTAGAACCCCAGGATAGGTGTGACATAAGGTACTAATGCAATTTTTTTGCATAAATTGATAGTTTAGGGGGTGTAGACTCTGACAGGTGCCGCTCCAGCACCCCTGAGCATTTTTTTTTTAAATGACATAATTTGCCACGCCCCCTTTTTTTGACCATAAAAAAATAACTAGATGCACATTACTGTATAAACCCATCATGTATGGTATCAAATGAAAGCTCTTGTCAAACAGAAATCAATGATGTCAATAAAAACATGCTAAAAATGATTTCAAGTCGGACGGGAGGAGAAAGCTGCAAACAATATCCAGTCTGTGCTCCCATGATGCTGTTCAGTTGATGTGTTATGTTGAATGTTAATGTTAACCATGCAAGTTACCAATGTTGTGCGTCCTGTCTGTCGTGTTTATGTTTATAGTTGATTAGTGTTCATAACCGGGTCTAACTAGTGTGTGTTGTAGATACAGCCTCACATAGATGTTTAGTGCTGAAGCATAAGGGCCAGGTCTGGCCCGGCATTATGTGCTCGTGTGTTTAGGTGCGTAACCAATAAAAGCCATTCTGAGACAACTCTGCAGTTTGTTACATTGGTGTCAGAAGTGGGATGACGACCCCTACTGGACGGGAGGAGAAAGCTGCAACCAATATCCCGGCGATGATGAGTTTCCTCTTCGACTCTTCGACAGCGCGCTCGCCCATGGCCACCTGCTGGGCCCAGCAGACGGAGCCAGCCTGCAGCGTGACCGTAACGAAGAAACCCGCCCCAGGCCACAGGAGGAGACGAACCGGGCTAATGGCAGCATCCCGCCACTGGAACCCACTCGCTAGCCGTGGCGCTGGCGGAGGCCGAACGGGTGGAAAACATCTTCCACACAACGGAGTCGAGGCATTGCGTACGCCAGTCATCGATGGAGGAAGACGGGGAGGAGTTGGGAGGCGACGCGACAGACCACAGCACAGCCACCACAACGCCGCCCACGCGAGTGGAAGAGGCCGGCCAGCGGAGACGGATGCTACAGGTGTGGCGAGCCGGGGCACATCGCGAGGTACTGTCCAGCCCGCCAGTGGACTTGGTGTTCAGTTCGCCTTCGGAAGCGGAGATTGGAGGTAAGCCAGGGCTGTAGTGTTAATTTTGTCACCTATTTTTAATTTAGTCTTAGTCTTAGTCTTGTGACGAAATGTCCTTTTTAGTCTTTGTCATATTTAGTCATTCAAATATAATTTTTGATAGTCAAGTTTTAGTCGACTAAAAGTCTCGTCATTTTAGTCTAGTTTTAGTCAAAAGAAAACTAAAGGTATCTTAGTCTTAGTCAGTTTTAGTCAACACATTTTAGTCTTTTTTTATAACAAATTATTTCTGATTACCATTTGAGTCAAATAGTGTTTCACACATCTCAATTTTCCAATAATATTGTGTGTCCACAGGGCTACTCGTCTGTTATAATTACTCATTCTGATTTATACAGTTATAGCTCGGCTGGGATTTGACCATAGACAGTAAAAGATTTGACTGGACCACTGTCATATTCGTAGACCAGTGTTTCTCAAAGTGTTGTCCGTGGATCACTGGTGGTCCGCAAGCTATCCCAAGTAGTCCGCGAGCAGATGTGGTAAAATATAATATAGATGAGTTGTTTGCAATATTGAACCAACTTGTATGTAAAAACAGTTCTGCAACACTGTCTATGTAAGATATGCCAGTTTAAATCATACAGTTTGAATCCACACAATAAGCAAAGTGGTTCAGTGAGTAGGCCTATTGTGTAGACTAATTATAGGCTACTGTTGAAGTAGGTCTAATCTTTTTTTTTTTTTAGCTAGGGTTAGTTTAGTGGTTCTGAAACTGAAAAAGTTTGAGAAACACTGTCATAGGCCAAAGTATTAATGTTTTACTCCGCCTCGCTAGATGGCGATATGCGCCCAAACACAACACATTCCCCAATCAGACTCTCCATCTTAGCCATAGCTAACCTGCTAGCGAACTTTCCATATTAGCTTACTTGCTAGCAAACTTTGCATCATCAGTCTAACTAGTTAAATAATTGACATTACATGATGAACATTTTCGTATGGACATTCTGGGGGATGTTAATTTGTATGAGAGAAGCTTCAACTTTTGGGTGTGTAGCATTGTGGCATAAAGCTTAGGTAGTTAGCTTGCTAACTCTTGCAGAAATCTCCAGTGTTCTTGTTCCATGTAGTTTCGTGTTGCAGCCACAGGGTTGCAGCAACAGCACGTAGACTAGCCTACAGGAAAGCTGTTGCGTATGAACTCATTCGCAATATTTTGAAAACATAACAGCTAGATGTTCTGTCTTCTCATTTTGTAGACGAAAATGAAGAGAGATTTTATCTTAGTTTTTATTTCATGCAAAACATTTTAGTCTCGTCTTTTTTCGTCAACAATAATGCATCTTAAGATAGTCTTAGTCAGTGTCTCAGGACATTACTGCCGTCTCGTCATAGTCTCGTCTTAGTCATGAAAAAAAAGGTCGTTGACGAACATATTTCCTCTCGTCTCGTCTGACGAAATTAACACTACAGGGCTGGAATACTACAAGCAGCTACGCGAGAGACTGAAAGGAGTACACGAGTTGGCCAGGCAGGCTATGAGTGAAGCTGGAATACGTCAAAAGCGAGCTTACGATACGCGCCGTCACGGCCAGGAGTTCCAGCCCGGCGATAAAGTTTGGGTGTACTGCCCGGAGAGAAAGAAAGGCATTTCCCCGAAACTCACTAGCCAGTGGGTCGGGCCGTGAGATGTCTTAGAGAAGCTGTCTGATATCGTCTATCGTGTGAGACTGATTAAGCGTCGGAGAGTTGTGGCTCTCCACCGTGATCGACTGGCCCCGTATCGACCCCTGGCCTCAGCTGAGGGTCGTGGAGACCTGGACACTGACTCTGTGAAACTTGGTGACAATGGAGCTGTGGCTCTAACAACGGTCACCGTGCAGCCTTCACCGGAAGTCACCGCCGCGACAGCGGGGCGCCCACAACGCCAGCGTCGCGTCCCAGCCAGGCTCATGGACTGACGTAGGGTAAGACTTGAGTCAAGGGGATGTGGACTAAGTCTCGGGGGGCTGTGTAACGAACTGAGCCTAGCTGGCTTATGACTGTGCTCCCATGATGCTTTTCAGTTGATGTGTTATGTTGAATGTTAATGTTAACCATGCAAGTTACCAATGTTGTGCGTCCTGTCTGTCGTGTTTATGTTTATAGTTGATTACAGTGTTCATAACCGGGTCTAACTAGTGTGTGTTGTAGATACAGCCTCACATAGATGTTTAGTGCTGGAGCATAAGGGCCCGGAATTATATGCTCGTGTGTTTTGGTGCGTAACCAATAAAAGCCATTCTGAGATTCCTCTTGAGCATCAAATTGATTGCTGAGGTTTTCCCTTTGCCATATGAAAATGACACTGTCACAACCAAACAATGCATGAACAGCCAACAAATCATAACATTTGTCTCCTAATTTTGCAGCCATAGAATTAATTTCAATTACTTTGGGCATCCATGGCGTAATGGTTAGGGAATCGGACTTGTGATAGAAGGGTGGCCAGTTCGATCCCCGACTGGTAGGAAACGTGGGTGGGGGAAGTGACTTAACAGCGCTCTCCCACATCCATATCCACGTATGAGGTGACCTTGAGCTAGTTTGTATCAATCCTGGATTGTGGTGTCTGTTTTTAAAGGATTAAAAAAATGTTAGGATGAAAAATATTTTTGTCTGTAATTCTGGGACAAAATCCAAGGACAGTTATAATTAATGTACTAACTACCTGGGAAGTACCTCACAACATTGCTGTCTGAAATTCAGCGACTGATTCAAGGGAAATTAAAGCTAACGTGCTAGCTAACCCGATAGTTAGTGAACTAGGGTACATCAGACTTGCTATAATTCATATTAAAATGAATTACTATTGAATGATTGTATTCATGTATGTATTAAGCTACATGGCAGTTCCATAATTTATTTAATTTAATACCAGACATGACACGATTTAGAGGTATAAGCTATTATGCAGCAAAAAGGAACCTAATTTGACCTTAAAGGTCTTTGCAAAAGGTATTTTGTTCTCTGGAGGGACCTAAACTAGTTTTTTCTACTTTATTATGGTCAAAGCTGATTTCTGTATGAATGGGCTCTAATTTGATACCATACATGATGGGTTTATATGTTAATGTCTATTTAGATGATTTTCTATGATCAAAAAAAGGGGGTGTGGCAGCTGACGCCATTTTAAAGAAAATGCTCAAGGGTGCTGGAGCGGCACCTGTCAGATTCTGAGTCTACACCCCCTTACCTATCAATTTATGCACAAAACATGCATTAGTACCTTATTTCACACTTATGCCCAAATTCCACAAAGTTCTACCTGAAGTCTTCAGGAGAAAAAGAGGAGGTGGTGGAGAAGAGGAGGAGAAGAGGAGGAGGAGGTGGAGAAGAGGAGAAGAGGAGAAAAGGAGGTGAAGAGGAGGAGGAGGAGAAGGAGGTGGAGAAGAGAAGAGGAGGTGAAGAAGAGGAGGTGGAGAAGAAGAGGAGAAGGAGGTGGAGAAGAGGAGAGGAGCAGTAGAGGGAGAATGACGTTGACAAAGGAAACAGACTCCTTTCATTCTGTCTGAGCTGACTAGGACACACATTACTAGTGTACATTGAGCTGACTAGGACACACATAGTAGTGTACATTGAGCTGACTAGGACACACTTTACTAGTGTACATCGAGCCGACACCTTAGTAATGAACATTGAGCTGACTAGGACACACCTTAGTAGTGTACATTAAGCTGACTAGGACACACTTTACTAGTGTACATCGAGCTGACACCTTAGTAATGAACATTGAGCTGACTAGGATACACCTTAGTAGTGTACATTGAGCTGACACCTTAGTAGTGAACATTAAGCTGACTAGGACACACCTTAGTAGTTTACATCGAGCTGACACCTTAGTAATGAACACTGAGCTGACTAAGACACACATCAGTAGTGTACACTGAGCTGACACCTTAGTAGTGTACATTGAGCTGACTAGGACACACCTTAGTAGTGTACTGTACATTGAACTGACTAGGACACACATTAGTAGTGTACATTGAGCTGACTAGGACACACATTAGTAGTGTACATCGAGCTGACACCTTAATAGTGTACATTGAGCTGACTAGGATACACCTTAGTAGTGTACATTGAGCTGACTAGGACACACATTAGTAGTATACATCGAGCTGACACCTTAGTAGTGTACATTGAGCTGACTAGGACACACTTTAGTAGTGTAAATTGAGCTGAATAGGATACACATTAGTAGTGTACATTGAGCTGACACCTTAGTAGTGTACATTGAGCTGACTAGGACACACATTAGTAGTGTACATTGAGCTGACACCTTAGTAGTGTACATTGAGCTGACTAGGACACACATTAGTAGTGTACATTGAGCTGACTAGGACACACCTTAGTAATGAACATTGAGCTGACTAGGACACACCTTAGTAGTGTACATTGAGCTGACTAGGACACACTTTAGTAGTGTACATTGAGCTGACTAGGATACACTTTAGTAGTGTACATTGAGCTGACTAGGATACACTTTAGTAGTGTACATTGAGCTGGTACAGTGAGACATTATCCCATTCAGTACCACAGGGGGCGCCACTGAGGAGAGTGACCAGAGTTTAACCAGAGACTAGATACACACGTTATAGACAATATAGTTATAGATAGACAATACCTGTGGAGGTGGCCACCAAACAGGACAACCAGAGACACTACAAACACATACACACATCACTCAGAGCTCACAGGGGGCGGCAGTGCCACACACACACACACACACACACCTCACTAAGGGGCTCACAGGGGGCGCCAGTGAGACACAAAAATAGAAAAATGTGTGTGTGTGACACACACCTCACTCAGAGCTCACAGGGGGCGCCAATGAGACACACACACACACACACACATCACTCAGAGCTCACAGGGGGCGCCAGTGAGACACACACACACACACAAAGTGCACACATCTCAGACATCAGGAGTGCAGGGCTTTAACAGTGGTCTTTAATAAGTCAGAGGTCAGAGGTCAAAAGCATTGCTTTAGGTCGCTTTTAAAATGTCCACATTGCTGTCTGCAGGCATGCAGTCCTTACTCCAAGCACACCCGGCCGACTGCTACTGCTGCTGCATAGGGCCTGGCAGAACGGTTAAGAAGGAAGATTTGTTCCATAGAAAAATAGAAAAAAATATTCTAAAACCTTTCTGTAACAAAATATTTTCATATTCTCTAAAATGAGATACATGTTCTATCAAATTAGCCTGACTGGTGAGTGTGGGAGAGATTGAGAGGGATTCATCGTGAGTGTGTGGTTATGTGTGTGTGGTTATGTGTGTGTGGTTATGTGCGTGTGTGTGTATGTGTGTGCGTGTATATATGTGATAGCTTCTGCTACTTTTTGGAAGCATCCTAGTGCTTACACAAGCTGGGGCCCTGCTCAGTCTAGCGCAGGGAAATCATGGTGTTTGGCATCGTAGAGCGGAGGACCTGCTTAGCTACAGGAGCCTGTGGCCATTTTGACCTGTGCAGTGCCCTGTCAGTTAAAGGGCACCATTTGGAGAGAGATGCTACAGGAATGCCTTCCCTTCTCATGTACTCCAATAATTTAAAAACTAAATTTAAAAAATAAAACATTTCCCTTCTCTCTCACACACACACACACACACATAGGCTTGCATAATGTGGTCAGCATAGTGCATGGCTTTGGGTTTGGGTTTGTCTGGTGCGTCGCCTTGGGTCATCTCGTGGGTCAGTAACGAGGTTGGCTGGCGTCCTTGGCGAATCTGGAGACGTATGCCTCATAGATCACATCCAGGAAAGAGGAGTCATTCTGAAACAGAGAAGAGCAAATGCTGGTTGGTTAATGGCGCTTAACGTGCACATTTACACTCCGGACATGTTTACACTCTGGAGGTGTTTACACTCCGGACGCGTTTACACTCCGGACGCGTTTACACTCTGGACACAGACACGTTTACACTCGACACGTTTACACTCTTGACACGTTTACTCTCTCAACACGTGTGTAAAGGTGGATTAGACTCACCTATACGAGGTGTGTAAAGGTGGTGCAGACTCACCTGTAGGAGGTGGACGAGCGTGGCCTGTAGCTGGGTCCTGCTCAGGGTTCTGGGCTCCTCGGGGGCAGGGGGGGGCAGACGGGGGGTCTGGGGGCAGCTGGGCTCTTCTGCCCCACGGGGCGGCTTGGTCTGGGAGAACACACTCGGGGACATGAGCAGAGTGGGGCCCACTGCGGCCGGGACACCCTGCAGAAGAGACAACACACACACACTTTCACTCACAGGAGCGGAGGGGGCAT